>NW_010117373.1:0-1874 GCF_000699245.1 Pterocles gutturalis
GGAGGGGGCGATATTTTTCCTCCCCCTTTTTTTAAAGGGTCCGTGAGTGAGAGGAAAGCATCGAGAGCTGCACCTTCCCCAGCAGCAAGAAAAACAAAAGTTGCACTGAGACACAGCGAGGCTTCCAGTAGTCAAAATAATAAAACCTCTTCGTATTTATTTATGTTTTCCCGTAGTAATCACCGTGTGTGTGCAGGGTGGTTAATCAGATGGTGGAAAAAAGTGCCGTGTGTGTGTGTGTATATGTCAGAAGAAGCTGGCTGTTGGTTTGTATAAGAGCCCAGATGCACTCGTGTGGAAATTATAAAGGCAGGGCCAGGCAGGCGGGCGGCCAATCGCCACTGGGCTCGTCACTGCAGCCTCTTTCAGCTCAAACCCGGCTAATTAATCCCTCTCTAGGAGATAGGCGTGTATATACAGACACACACACACACACGCACACGCAGGCACGTATAGAAAGGTAGAAGGTTACTGGCAGAAAAACCGCCCTGGTCATCTGTACTCTCGGAAATCAAGAGGAATCGCTCCCCTTTGGGTGTAACTTGATGGGTATTGACGTTTCGAAAGGACTTGGCAAAACTGTGCCGCTCCGCACTGAATCCCTGCGTGCCTCCCCACGGCCGAGACGGGAATGCAGGTGTATTAATGAATGGGCATCCATCAACTAGGGAGCTACACACTAGGCTTGCTCCTGCAGGAGCAGAGGCGTAAATTCATTAACTCACACTTGGCGTCCCATCATGCTGTCCTTTCCTCCTGATAGTTGTCTGTAACTGCAAGCGAGAAGTTGTATTTTTTCTTTTTTTTTTTTTTTTCTTCTTCCCTTTCGTGAACCGGCCGGTGAACAAGGCAGCAGATTCACGGCAAATTTAGTGTCTTTTGGAATAAAATATGACACAAAAGTCCACAATATGTATTGTTTTAAAAGATCTTCTGACGGGCTTTAATCGATTTTGAGGTTTAATGCATTTCGGCATTGTCCCTGCCTTGCTTTTTGTGTTTGTACCTTATGATGGGAGAATCAATCGCTAAACCTATCTGTCAGGTCTTTTCCACGTTCCCTCCAGAAATCAAGCAGCAGATATGAACGGTAAATCTCATTCGCCAGTTCTTAGCTTGGTTTTTGTATTCTGTCTAGCGCTCCAATATGTTGGGAAGAGTGGATGTTCAGCTGCTTTTTGAGACGCACATAAGTATTAATTTCAAACCTGGACAGTTTATTGTATGGCGAGCTCTGCTAGCAAGCTGCGTTGAGTAAATGTGCACACGGGAGGGATGCTAGCGACTGCAGACATGCTGGCATGCTACTAATCTGACAGTTTGGGGTTTCGTGTGCATGATGTGTAATTAGCAAATTTCTCCTCCGGTACCTTAAGTGTTAGCAATCAGGACCTTTATTTGCAAATAAGCTGGAGCTGCATACTCTTCTGCTTTGCCGCATTTACGGAGTTTCACTTCACGAGAACTCTTAAATTATATTTTTTAGATTACGAATTCTTTAATTAACTGTCACAGGCCAGGAGACATAACGCAAGGAACATTTCACGACATTTATTCAACGTATTAATGCGACCAACTTTATTGCACATAGCGGAGAATTTCTGACTTTGTGCTTGTCTCGCTCGGTCTGGCGTTTCCACGGGTGTTCCCCGTGCCGCTTCTTAGGAGGAAGCTGACGCGGGAATCATTTTCTGCCTACTAGGAAAACGGGGCTGGGGCTGTCTTGGGCGCCTCGCTGAAAAACTGCAGGTGACAGAGAGGTCGTCCCAAGGAAGCTTTTCCTCTTTTCGGCCACAGCCCCCTGGCCGACGGCGGAGGGGCGACCGCTTTCTGGCTGTTGCGGCCGAAGAGGAGCTAGTTTCCTCCTGGCTTTT
>NW_010117374.1:0-775 GCF_000699245.1 Pterocles gutturalis
CCCGGGGTGCCGCCGCGTGTCCTGGCCTGTCCCAGCACCCCGCACCCCCCAGCGTGGCGAGGAGCATCCCCACCTGCCCGGGACCCCCCTCAGAGCCCGGCGATGCTCCTCGGATCCCGGCTCCGGCGTTTCTCACCTTGAAGCCGTGGGTGTTGGGGAAAACGCTCTGAGCCTTCACCACGTCCTCCTTGGAGCCGGGGAGCTGGAAACATTTCCGAGTGTTCACCTCCTTCTCGGTGGTCTCGGGGGTGATCTTGTACCGCATCCCGTAGGGCTTCACCCCTGCCAGCTGGTACGTTATCACCTGCCCTGTGCCAGGGAAGGGGAAACTGAGGCAGGGTGGTCCCGCCTGCGTCCCACCCTCGCCCAGGGAAGAGGTCGGTGTGGACTGGGCACAGAGGGGTGCCCCCCTGCTCACCCCCATAATACTGGATCCGGCTCTTGTTCCCCGTCAGGTTGTACCAGGCTTCGAAGGGCTCCTCGATCTCGGCATAGGGCAGGTTGATGACACCTGCAGGGTCCCCAGTGGGGGACATGGGTCAGCTCAGAGGCCTCAGCACCTCAAAATCCCTCCTTGAGCCCCTGAGCACCCACAGAGCATGTAGACCCCCCGGTGACCAAGCTGCTGTCCCCATGGGTCAGGGAAGAGGCACCCCAGTTTGGCACTGGGACAGCCTGGTCCTGCCCAGTGCTGAGCATCCTCCCCCCTCCATAAAGGGTGCAGGGAGTCCCATTACCTCGGACGTGGTAGATGGAGCCGAACTGGGGGGGTGGG
>NW_010117375.1:0-4205 GCF_000699245.1 Pterocles gutturalis
CGGTGTCCCCTGCCCGTGGGCAGCACTGGGATGACCCAGTCCCTGACAAAAAGTTCCCAGAGGGGTTGTAACTGTGGTCTCTGTTTCGAGCTCCTCCACCATGTGATGAAGCTTCTCTGGGCTTGAAGCACAGAAGCTTTGATGTTGGGCTTTTGGAACCCTTGTGGGCCAGCTGTCCTGGGTGTGTGCCGATTCCTTGCCTGGGGACACGCTGGCCCATCCTGCACCCTGGAAAAGCAGAGCTGAGCCCTTCGGGTTGTCTGCTACCACACTTGGCTCTAGTTTCTTCCCATGCCCAGGTCCAGCGTTGCTTCTAACTGCTGCCTCCTATGCAGCGTCCCTCTGGGACTGCCACTGGGGCTGCCCCCTTTGCCTCAACACGTAACCCTGTACCCGTGGAGACGTAGCCCCAGCCTGCCCCTGCACCTTGTGCCCTCAGCTGTGTGTGGGCAGGGGCGGCTCAGCAGCTCCCCGCGTTCCCGGAACGGTTCTGCAGGGGGTAACACAGGTATTTCCCGTAGTGAAACCCACCCTGAGCTGCACGTGGACGTGATCCCCATGCTGCTGTACGGGCACCTCCGCTGTGGTTCCTCGCCCTTTCTCTCCTAGCAGGGTACGGGGTTGAGAGGCATCATCTGCCCGCTTCCTCCTCGCAGTGACATCGTGTTTGCAGGGCAGAAGTAAACTGTGGGCTCCCTTTTCAGCATCCCGACTACCCTGATCCCGTTCTCATGGCTGCTGACAGCTCCTGAACACTAGCCTAGATTTTCTCCCAGAGCTGAATGTTGCCTTCCCCACTGTCGTGTTAAGTACCCATTTCATCTTGGCCCTGTCCAGTAGTGTTCATCTCTCTCCTCCCTGCTCTGTGGATTCCTGATACAAACTTGATTTTTTTTTTTTTTTTTTGTATTGAACAGTGTACAGTGATGGAAACAAGAATGACTATCAAAGCAAACAATGCATGGAATAAAAAGCCAGTGTACTTCAATGCCTCTCAGGCTGGTCTGGTGATCTGGGAATGGGTTCTCATGTATTTTGGGGTAACGTCATGAAGCCTTTCAATAACTAACACAATGTTAGCAAGCAGCTTGTTGTTACCTGTCTCTGAACACAGCCAAACTGCAGCTGCTGGGAGCTCCAAGGGGCAGGGCAGAGGCTTGGTCAGACCTATGCAGCCCTCCGAGCACCCGCATGTCCCTGAGCGTTGGCCTTTGCTCGTTAAAGGAGTGATTTTTGCAACGTGAGCTGAGGGACTGATTCTGCAACCATGACTCCTCATCCTGGGAACCTCCCACTCATTCCAACCCTGCTGGTGGAGAAGGTGCTAAAATGGAGGATGCATTCGCTCTGTCAGCTTCCCGAGAGCTCTGGGGTCTCCTATCTGCCCCCTTCCATGCCACAAAGTTTACTTTACCCTCTGAGGGGAGGGCAAACTCATGGAGAATAGAACAGGGAGGTGCAGAGCCTACCTGCTTATTTGGAAACCTTCTAGTTACACATGAACAAATGTGAAGGTGCTTCTCAAGGACAAATTGCTGCCAGCCAAGCACATCCATTCCCTTTTTTTTTTTTCCCCTTTAGACTTTGTGGGGAGTAGCAGCCACAGAAAGACCTCAGAAACAATCTCATGTGTGCTGACAGATGAATGATACATACACGTAGCTCCTAGCCAACCCCAAAACCTGAACAATTTTGCTGCAGGGTGCGCTTACTTAACATCTGAATGATGAGGAAGAGTCTTCTGCAACGAGAAGGGCTCTCCTACAGAAGGTGCAAGGAGCCTGAAACATCAGTACTTTTTCCCAACTTGGTGCTTGTACTACTGCACCTAACAGCACAGAAGCGCGTGGTTTGTCATTTTAGGCCAAAAATGCTACATCAGTATGGGTTTGGAGAGCGCTGGGGAGGAGGGACAGGGCCTGCCCAGAGCTGGGAAATGCTACTACCCGTGGTGGTGAAAAATAGCCAAGGCTTCTGCTGCTGCAGCTCAACTCAGCTCCATCTGCAGCAGACTCCTCAGTGCCAAGGGACGAGGCTGGGCAGGAAACCAGCCTGCCTCGTTCCCGGAGCAGGCAGCAGCTGTCTGCTGCCACCTCCATCACACCTTCGAGACCAGCTGGGCTCACAAAGCTGGACTGGGTGGGAAGGGCAGGACCCCAAGGGAAGCCTGTGAGACCACACAGAGCACAGTGCTGGGCCCCTGGGTCCAAGGGCTGGGAGGGACTAAGGGGTTCTGATTTGTCTTCCTTATGGGATGCTAATACTACTGATTTTTTTTTTTCCATTGCTGAGGTGCAGTGGGGTAGCAACACCCTCAGGCACACTAGAGACGCAGGCTGATTTAAAGGAAACAGGCACATTAACTAAGTGTTCACAAAGCCCCTGTATAGCGCTGTCCGTGCAGATACATGTACAGTTAAACATTCATTAAAAATAAGAACCTTACACCTCCTCTTAGACGAGAAGAACAATTAAAAACTGCAATTGTCCTTGGTCCACAGTGGCACAGAGCATGCAGATTATCACCCACAGGAAGAGAGACCTGCAGCTTTTGCCAGGCAGTCCCCCAACATCTGGGGCACTTGAGCCATCACAAGCTCTTTCTGCCATTGAGTAACGGGGTGTGCTTGTCTTCGTCCAGCTTCAAGTGCTTCTTGCTGTATTTCTTAATGAGGGTCCCTGGTATCAATGCTGCCACAGCCATGGCAAGCAGTTTGAGCAGCGTGTCCCAGGAAAAAATGGCATCCAGAGAGGTGATCTGTGACAGAATGGCTCCTGTCTGCACACAGATGAAATTATATGGTGTAAGACCTGAAAGAATCGGAGCGGAAGAAAGAAAAAAGCCTGTTAGCATCCCTCCCCATGTAAAATTAGCTCAAATGTGTCCTTGCCTAAGGCCAGACACAGGGGTCTGTGTTCATAACGGAAAGAATGGGGTGTGATTCAAAACTTTGCTGCATTGGTGATGCACACATATTTGCAAAATGCAATGAGACCTCCGAGTATAAGGGCAGCGTGGAGGCAAACAGTTAAAGGCAGCAGAGTCACAGCTACACCACTCTGCCTTCCCCACTCAGCATACCACCCAAGGCTGAAGGAGAGGCAATGTCACGCTGCCCCCGCAGATAGCCTCCCCAGGCCTTACCGATGAGAACGGAGAAGAAGAACTGGGACACGGGGATATTTAAAATGGGAGCAGAGAGATTCAGAAACCAGTTTGGTGTCATGGGGAACAGTCTCAGGAACAACAAGAAGAAAAACAAGCAGCTCCTGTTCTCTTCTACCTGCCAAGAGAAGCATTCCAGATTATTTCTGCTTTTCAGACAGCAGTAACACCTGAATGTCCAGGATACTAAAGTGAATTTATGTTTTCTTCTAGCATGCTGCAACGTAATGTCAGGCTGGAAGTTATGTATGTATGGGAGACTAAGGGAGAGCCGGCCTCTTCCATGCAAGCAGTGAAAATGGGATCTGACCTGAATGAGAGACGGGGAAGGCAACAGCAGAACCATCTGCGCTGTACAACACAGCCCAGGATGGGGGGAGGCAGGTCTGCAGCACAGGGGCTTCACAATTAATCCATTATCTTATTTCTGATTTTCCTTGGGATCTGGGATTTATCACACCCCCCTTTGCACACAGGCTCGCTCCTGGGTTGTGTCAGAGGCGGCCCTTGCCTGACAAAGGTAATGGATTTGAACTGGAAGAGGGCAGATTTAGACTAGACATTAGGAAGAAATGTTTTCCCATGAGGGCGGTGAAGCAGTGGCCCAGGTTGCCCAGAGAAGCTGTGGATGCCCTATCCCTGGAGGAGGTTGGGCAACCTGGGCTAGTGGGAGGTGTCCCTGCCCATGGCAGGGGGTGGCACTGGATGGGCTTTAAGGTCCCTTCCAACCCAAACCATCCTGTGACTCTATGACCTGGTGCATCCCCTGCACACGTTCATTTGTTACCGAGTCACCCCAAAAGGCAGCCTCACCCAGGGGACATTCTGGCTGGCTGCAGAACCGCGGCCGCTCACCTTTCTTTGCAGCAGAGCCACTTTATCAGGAAAGTAGTGGATGACGAACTGCTTCCCGAAGGTGGCAGACAGCAGGTAGCAGCAGGTGGCTCCCAGCGAGGTGAGGGCCGAGCACAGCGCCAGCCCGGTCCAGGGCCCGAACAGCGCTCCGGCCAGCACGTTCTGGAGGCGCGACACCAGTGAG
>NW_010117376.1:0-25836 GCF_000699245.1 Pterocles gutturalis
AACCATGCAGGTCTCCTGGCACCCTTCCTGTTGCTAAAGGAGTTGCTAAACTAACAGCTAGACAGGACCTGATTTGTTTTACAATGTATCGCTGTTGCTCACTGAATATTTTTTGTGTGCATCACTGGATGGTAAAAATACACTGCCAACAAGGCAGAAACAATAAGGCTACTTGTTGCTGGCTACCACCAGAAAGGGCTGTGGAAAGGAAGTCAGTGCTGTTAGCAGTCGCAGTACTGGAGCAGTTCGTGTTCTTGTTTCAGTATGGGTTGGGATTTTTGTTTGTTTGTTTTTGAAAAAGAAAAAAAAAAAAAGTGTAAAGAGGCACCTGGTCTTTCTAACAGATGACCAAAAGCCTCTTCCTGCTCCTAGCCTTTTCTTTTTCTAGATTGCAGCATCCTTCTACACTAAGTTGCAATTCTTTGTTCTTCCAAATTCTGCCCTACTAAAAATGTAACAGAAGATAAAGTCTCATATCCGTAAACTGGCTTAGACCAGTAGATCAACTGCTGGCACCGATTTGATTTTTCTCCTAGCAGCACTCTAAAGCACATGTACAGCAAAACCAAATTTGAACCAAAAGCAGCATTCTGAAGTTTGGCACTGGTAGAAACTAAGCAAAGATAAATTCCTGTATCGATCTTTAGGTGCTTATCAAGTCATATAAGGGATAAAGACAGCTGTGATCTTCACATTCATTTTACCGAACAGAGGCAGAAAACATACTGGAGCTCTACCTGTGTAATGAAGAAAACATCAGATACTTACATCAATGAGCTGAGATGCAGACAACACTGGCATGTCATTGAGGTTCAACTGTTTCTCTGCCAGTAATTGTTCAGGAAGTGTCTCCTGATGTAACAGAAAGCGTTCCTGTTCTGATATTTCTTGTGGTAATTTAAGGAAATTAATGTTTTATATTATTAAAATGTAATATAAATTATATGGAACAATAATAACTTAAGTCACAATATTATTCAGGTCTACAAGTGTTTCTTATGAAGCATTCTATTTGGATGCTCATATATGTTCCTGAGGCACAGAAATAGTTCCACGTCACTGTTGTCGCCCTGGTGAACTAGTTCTTACTTTCCACTCAGGTTCCCCGTGTAATGCAGACTGAAAACTCTGATTTTTTCTCAAAACCACAAAATTAATACAAAGGATTGGAGGGAAGTTGCTGCACTATGCAGGAAAGTAAATTGGTTGCAATTTTTAGGAGCTACCTTTTGGCTGAAGACTTGTGCCATGGACCTGCTCCATCTCATGAATTATTTCATTTTTGATTGTTTTATTTTCTAGTATAATCTTTCCAGGGTTATAAACTTCTTAGGTGGAAACAATCAAAATAGACTAATTTCAGTCAATTTAGTATGTGAATCTTGCCCCCCAGTTCCACTGCACAGTAGAAAGGAGTATTTTATCTGTTTAAATGGATAAGCAGAATGCAGCAGAAAATTATTCTTCATCAATAGAAAACTAATACACAAAGAGCATAAGTTTTAAAATCTATGTCATGTGTCATACAGAAACGTGCAGCAGAGTAAGACCAGACCAAGTTTTGATAGTCCATTACTCTACTGAAATAAAGCTTTGATTTCCTATTTTTTCTACGGTTTTCCTTTTTGAAGATGAGATTCTTCATATCAGCATAGGTTTTTCTCACAGCAGTGAGAAAAACAAATTTCAACTTTAATTTCATGCAATGCTTTATAATTTAAAGGACAGATGATATATTATTATTACAAGCTAAAAATATTTTGTGAAGCCTACTTAGTTATCATAATTATCCCCAGCATTTTTCAAGAGGATTTATTTTAAGAATTGTACAAAACGTACATGGACAAATACACAGATAAGTAGAAGTAAACCTGAGTAGTAACCTTGAGTAATATTTCAACGCTTCCCCCTGGTGGCCAGTATTAGCTTACTATTAGTGTAGAATTGCTTTTTCACAGACTCACAGCAACACGTGCTTCACAAAAAGTATCATGAAAAGGGTCTTTTCCAAAGTGACAGGAGCAGCAGAGCAGTGGAACTGCTGCATTTGGTAATGAAGCAGAATAGGTATTCCTACTTTTCCCATTAACATCCTTTCATTTAGAGCATAATGAAACACTGTCACTTTACCCTTTCTAGATACAGAGAGAGTAAGATGCTGGGAAAGCACTTCCTGATCACAAATGTATATATTTGCAGGTACATTATTAAAATGCAACATAGTTACAGGATTTCCTTGTACAGCCTAAGAGTCTCAGGACTTGAAAACAATTAAAAATTGAGAGCTATTCAGTAAGCACGCTTTAAGAAATGAAATCATTTTTACCTTGCATCTGAAATAAAAATGCAGCTTCATCTACTTCAGAACTGTCTAATAACTCATAAAAAAGACCACCAATATTTTGTGTGTTATTAAAAAAAGTGAAAAGGTACAAATTTCCCTTGCTCATAGTCCTAACTCACAGGTGAAGTTGAATACTGAGGTTACTGCCTCGTGCTGTGTTCCTTATCCTTCCTGCAATGAGCAAAATCCTCAGCCCGTATATCCCTACCACATTTAGAGCCCTCATAAAATAAATAATAGCCTAATAAATTAATCATATGAAAAATTAACATGATTCTAATTCAATAAATTCATTAGTCTATTTGTCGCTTTGCTCTGGTTTTATTTCTTACCTTCTATTTTCTCTTGCAGTATATCTTCTGAAAAATCAGATGCCAGTGCAGCTAATTTGCTCAAGCCAAGGAGTGTTTTCTTCTTTGCAAAATATCGAGTCTCCATGTTTGCTAAAGTCTGCAAGGTTCTGTGAGCCTGAAATTAACAAAGATGTCAGAAATCAGCTTTATAATTTAACATCAGAAGGTTAACAGATAAGGATTTAATCTGAACTGCAGTCTAACAGCTATTTATTGCTTGTAATACTATAACCCTTATTTTTAAAAGTTGTACAACTTGCAGATTAAAACTCCACATTACACTCTTCAGGAAGAGATATAGATCTCTACTCCAATTATATACAAAAAACATTTTAATTACTAATCAAGAAAAACTATCTTTTGATCAAAGGATAAATTGCAACCTCACATATTACACCTCTGGGATCTTATTCAAGGCTTTGCCATAAAAGCCCAGCAAATGTGCTTTGACAGGACAACCTCACATACAGATAGATTTACTTGTTAATTCAGGAATTTGAAAAACAGAATCCTACATATAACCGCCGCAGTAACCGAGCACATAAGTAAAAAAAATTTTTTCTGTTCCTTTGTCTGATAGACATTTCTGAGCACCTACTCAGAAGTAAACTAGGCTGAATTACTTGTATATTTTAGAATCCTTGTCCCCTCCTCATAGTGCTTTGCTATAAAAGACAAAACCTCAGTCAACACCTATGCAATATTACAAGACTTTCAGGGTGGGTTTGGGGGTTTAGTTGTTGTTTGGGTTTTTTCTGTTGTTTTTTGTGTTTTGTGTGGTATGAAGTATTATCAACCTATAATTTGCAGTAGGATAAACGTTTCCATGCTCAATTAATGCGCACATGGATTGGAAGAAGCCATTTTCCCTTACAATTAGTTTATTTGCTAGAGTGAAATCCATTCATAAATCTAGCAGAAGGAAGGAAAGACTGACCAAGAGGATGTAGGGAAAAAACTGGGCAGCCTACAAGGCAACAAAGAATCCAGTTTAAAAACAACATCACATTAACCTATCCACATGCATATTAGCTATTAAAAGAAATATTGCTTTTGTACTATGAATATAAGTGATTAACCAATATATTTTTTACTTTTGTGATACCTCCAAATTACTTTGCTTTAAACAGTTTTGAAATAAAAATTTCAGTTTTTCCTTTGCTGGATAATCTGATAATTCTATTAATATTCACTGTAAACTCCCAGTTCCACTAAAGTGGTGATCACGTAGCCACGTAAAACTCCTTTGATACAAAATATTAGTCACCAGCAAGGGATGAAAAGCAGCCCTAATTTCCATTACATGATGCAGTGGCTTATACGATACACCAGATGGTGCCTGGAGGGAGGCTTTTGGTACTCTGTTAATACTCCATGTCATCTCTCAGCTAAGACACTTAGATAAGCTGAGTTTTTTTGATGATGAAGAGTCAGAACAAGATAGTTTGCCGACCTGAACATGGACTTCAGTATTTCACATATATTTCAGTTTGGTTGTATTAAAAACCCTACCTTTTGCAAATCCTGACTATTGATTTCATGTAACCAGCTCAGATGCTCATGAGCTTGCAAGAAACTGGCCAGCTGTCCGTGCTGAGCAATAGGCTGAGATAGCAGCTTCCCTCGCTTTCCCTTTTCTAAATACCAGCGAAACAGGAAATCTGAAAAATTCTTAAGATAACAGAAATACAAGTAGATTTTTTAAGTTACATTTAGATATCTTGTTTGTCTTTTAAGGCAAAATATCTCATAAAATACAATTGGTAAGAACCTGCTTAACAAAACAAGACACACACACATGCACAAAAAGTAACATATGGTTAATAAAAATTCTTCAGAGTCCTGATAAAAATAGCATGTAGAGAATTCACAGCTACAGTAGAAGAAACACTGATACACACAGCAGGGTTTATCCTTCAAATGCAAGTGAAGGAAGTGCCAAATGAAAATTCTTCATTTTAACCCACAAGAACAGAAACAGGTATCACCCACAATTCTAATCTTATTACCTATTCCTTTCCCTCCCTCAGAACTCTGTGCTTACTACTTCCTTTCATATCTAAGTTCGCTTCTACTGTCACTGTTTTTGAAACATTCCCTCCTATCTCCAACTGAACTCACAACCTTACTTCTCTCAGTCACTGCTAAAAAATAATGTATTTTTTAAAAGAAACACCTATTTTATCTTCAAAAACTTCAACATGACATAACTAATCAGGGCTTATGTTGAGATTTAATTTAGTCTTTTTAGAGTAATTTTAGAATAATGCTAAATTTTAATTGCATTAGCAATTAAAAAAAAAAAAATCAAGCCTGAAGAGGCCACCAGGCTGACATTCTATGTACTACACTTGATCTATTCAGCTCTACATTTGCTACAGTAACTTCTCTTCAAAGAGTGTTAGTTTTTTTCTTTAAAAAAAAATCCAAAGAGAACAGACAGAGAATTAATCCGCTTCTTTGTCAGTATGTGTGAGTATTTAACCCTCTCTATTAAAAACATTTTGTATAATTTTTCTGTTACTAATACTTTTGTTTGTTCTTATTAAACAACCTTTCTGTACTTTCTTTGTTAGGAAGCCTGTAGACTGCAGGATTTCTCTTTATATAGGTGTAGTGGAACATTAAACAAATTAATCTCACCAACTCTCAAATTAGGAAACTTTTGTCCCAGTCTCTCACCCTTCAAGTAGTCTCTATTGCCTTTTCCTTAAGCTTTCCAGTTTTTCAGCACACTTAAGAGGTTTTTACCCCAGATTTTTAAAGACATTGAAAAATTGTCCAAGTACCTGTCAGGACAATAAAAAAAGAGACCCCAGCAACATCCTTATCTTCCTACTCTTTTTAACTACTTTTCTATTTATACATTTAACAATCTCATTTTCTCTTCTGGAAATTATCCTTACATTTATATTACATTAGTTTAATAAAACAACAGTACACTGAATACAGCACCTCAGTGAGGAAGCCACAAAATGCAGAAAGATGTTAAGAGTGAGACAATGTGTTTGAGGCACAAAAAAGGTCCTGTGAAAACCCACTGCCCATACAACTAGCACCCGTATTTCTGCTGACTTGTTTTGCAGTCTCAGTGTAAAACATGCCATTGAGTTCTGCACAGTGAACCCTGACTCCAGTTTTCCACATTGCCCCTGTACGTATATGTAAATACCAATTAATAAAAAAAACCAGACACCCCCTCCAAACCCCCCAATCATAACTTTTGTATCGTTTCTGGTGCAAACATATTTATAAAACACTATCTAAAGGAACTACAAAAAAGAGTTACCTGATCTGCAAACTGGCTCATGTAACGTTGTAATCTGGGCTGGTTGTCTGTCTGCTCGCACATTTGCACCAGGATATCAAAGTCACAGTACTTCTCTGCTAAAGCAGCTGCCATCTGATACTGTCCCAGGGAAACTAAGTAATCAAAAAGAAAAAGAAGCTGTATCAAACAAGCTCATCTTTGGCTGTTGGATGACTGAGAGCAGAGACCAGAAAATGAGAACAAGTTTCAAGTGTTTACATCACAGAGATACTTACACTTTCCCAAAGAAACATTCACCTTACTGCATCCACACCCTGTGCACATGCAAGCTCACAAGCCTACCACCTCTGTCCCCCAGTACAAGAGAGAAGAAATTTAGAATACTAAATCGCCAGTATACATCCTACTTTCTCTGAAAATTAGCAGCATCTGCTGTTTGTGCTTTTAGGAAGGGATGGGGTTGATCACCACATGACTTAATATCTGCATTAATATCCACTTAATTACACCAAGTGATGAAACAGCAGGCAAAGGCTTTTGATAACAAATAGAACAAGTGAAGATAACATGTTTTGAATACAAGTTCTATTATTTCAAATCTTTCATCTTGGTTCAATCAAATACATAAGAGTGAGCAGAACATGCAATTTTGTTTGTAAGGAAATACTAACTTTAAATTGAACATAACAACATGAAATGTATTTACAAGCTAACAGAGCCCATGAACGTCACTAAAACTGACAATGATAGTTTTCTTAAGGTTTAAGAATGTTAAAAGGCAGTGATTCTTAGACTGTTCTATTTATATAATTCACTTTTAGTCTAAAAATTTAAACTCTATAAGCTTACTAAAATTTATTTGCTCAGACTTATTTCCGTCACATAAATTTACATCAACTAGCAACAATATAAACATTTAGAAATCCATTTAAAGGCTATTTTCAGCCAGCTGTCACAAAATAAAATTCCTGCCAGGAAAATATAACAAGTTATCAAAAGAAAAAAATTCAAGAAGCAACATGTCTTAAAGGTATGGGCATGTCTTGGATGCAATTCTGTAATCTGTTTGTATTTTGTAAATATCCCATTAAATCACAAAACCAGCCATTTATACTCTGAAGACAAACATGCAGAACAAATAGAATTCATACAGAGATGCCATTTACTCCATCAGATTTGCATAATTTCCTCATCAAATGGAACATTTAATTATTGCATTAAGAAAAAGAGACATTACTTACGGAGGGGTAACAAGAGTTCTGACCTCTTCTGCACATATTCCATTTCTACATTGCTGTATCTCTCTTGATCAGCAGGGCGGTCCACAGATTTCAGCTGAGAAACATAGCCATCTAGGAAACAATCCAGTAGTGCCACCAACTGTTCAGCCACAATGCTACGGAGGTTACTGTCCGCCTGGGGATACACCATCTTCAGAATGATTCCATGCTGACGTATTATTGCTGTACGAAGGCCACTAGATGCTTGGGAAAACACCACAGTAATCATTAAAACAATACTTCTATCATCACAAGAATCTATGCTGAAGTATAGCAAAAACATTACTATGTATAACTAAAATAGAAAGAAAAAAGCTAACAAACATTTAAATTTTAAAAATCAAAGCAATACTACTAAAAAGCTCAGAACACACACTTCCATCTACCTTTACACATTAAATTTGGCCACAATGTAGTAAACAAAAGACAACAGAAACAAAACCACCCCCTGAACTACACAGATCTACACTGTCAACTATCAACAGCAGCTATTTTTCAGATTAAAAGAATCACTTACACGATCTGTAAGCAAAGCAGAGAATACACACAAGGAAAAGGCAGCTCCTATTAAACTGATTTAAATACTTGGATGCAGTCATCAAGACATAAACACAACAAAACATCTTGCATGGGTCCTGCTTTTCAAAAGATTTTTATCTTTGGAGCACTAACCAAGTATGTTCTATATGCATAGAGACCACAAGGAAGCCAAAGCATCAACTGGAAAGTGCTTGCTTCTGTAAACATTTGTTCTGATACTTTTTAATGTTATTAAACCAGCAAAACAAAACACTTAAGGAAGTGAAGAATCATCAGTCCTTTTAAAAACAGTTATAGATCACATTTTATGATTCATTTTAACACTATGTATCCCACAGGTTTGCCAACTAGAATCAGTGCATACTAAAAAAAAATTAGCTTTATCTCCCACACTTCGGTTTTGTAGTCAAATTTGCAGTGCAAGTTTTAAAGAATTATCATCAATGCTGAACAAAACAACTGTTTGTTGATTCACTCCATTTCATTCACCAAACAAAACCTTTAGCTTTTCCCATCCTTACTGACAACCTCGTCGCTTTTAACAGGAAATTCAACATTCAGTTTGAAATTCTTGTGTTCTGAAACTCATGAAAAGTACTTTTGTTTAGCGTAAGATAATTAATAAACTAGTAATAATAATTTCTCACCTGTCCATGGAATATATTCAGGTTCTCTTTCTGGAAGCTCTCCTGCTTTATATAAAGAGGCTCTAGATTGACGATACTGACAGGCAGCCTGTAGCATGTCCTGTTTAAAAGCAAGGACACAAATACCTTAAAGTCTACCTGCATACACACAGGCCGTAAAAGACGTTGTCTTTTATAATTACGAAATATTCATATCCCCGTTCTTTCTACACCACTTTCTCAGCTGTACAGAAGAGCACATACAGACTGAGCAAGAAGCCTCAGTGCTCAAGCATAAGCTCTTCACGCTTTGCTATGTACTCCTGCTTTCACAACTTCCAAAAACGGTGCAACTTCTCAAATTCGCTTTAGCAGTGTCTCAGGAAGAAAAGGAATGTCCCTAATTCTGCACGAGACCATCTTTTCCTTCCTAATATATTTGGACATGTGAAAATTGCATTCACTTTTGTTCTCATGTCAGCAACTCAGATGTACTGCACTCAAACTTATTGACTGCTCTTCAATATTTACCTTCCTCTCCCACAGACATTTAGTTCTGTACCTTAATTATGTTGTTCACATTCACAACTATCTGTGCCCACTCAATTGATTCAATGGGCAAATCTTTCAGGATTTGTTCCTCTTCTTCTAGTAAGCATTCAAAGACGGAATCTATCTGGGACACCTTAAAGATAGAAAGAAAAAATGCACTGAGCAGAAACATACCCATTACCAGCCATACCTGAAAGCCATGTTATGAGTTGCACAGAAAAATAAATATTAGTAGAAACCACATCAATAGCCAAAAATATTAAAAGGTACCAACTACTCAAGTGAATAATGAAGTCACCACCTTATATTACATACAACACTTCGAATACAAGAATTGCCTTATTTCTGGACTTAAAACTGGAAGAAAAAAAAAATCCTCTTTTTTGAAGGCAATTCCATAAGCTCTCATTAAGCATATTCCTCCCTATTCTTCTGAAACATTTGGCAGTAGAATCTTTGTTAGATAAAGCATACCAGATAACATATCTGCTTTACAATAGCAGACTATTATTTCTACTTTCTTTTATATTTGTTTTTGTCCATTAGCAACTACTGTCGCCTACAGTAAAAACCTCCTAAGAATAAATGTTTTGTGTACAGTTCTTTTCAAGAAGGAAGAAAGAAATAAAAACTGGGTACTTGACTGGAATGTGGCATAAACTGAGAACTAGCTTAGATTCATTAATGTTAGAAATGACAAAAAATTATGACACTGAATTCATACAATTCCATCCAGAACAGCTCATCAAAGCAGCTGTCCCATCTGGAAAGCTTTGTACTCTCCAGTTCACGCCTTAAAAATGATAATTTAGCATACATTGTCTGATGTGCCAGAGAATTTCACTTGTCTTTTTCACTGCTCGTCCATGTAGGTTAGTTGGAAATCACAACAACTTTACTTCTGCTACATGAAATTTGTCAGAATTCATTTTTCAGCTGCACACCATCCCTATGTAAAGGGAAACTGTGTAAAGTTAAATCAATTTTTAAAGGGAAAAGTTTCAAAGTATACATTAAAGCATTGCAATTTTTACTACATGCAATACTACACAGTGATTCAGAAATAAAAGGTTTCTTACCTCGCGAAAGAACACATCTGCAGCAGTAAGACTTGGTGGAATGTCACACTCCCTTTTGTTTAATGCCATCAGTATAGCAGCATTCACTAGATCAGGCAGCCTGGAGTGGTGATTCTTGAGAATGATAGCTGCTGCTAGTTTTTCTGCGTGCTCACAGAGCAACAATCGAGTTGCCATCGGCATCCCTCGTACTGGGAAAACACCCAGACGTTCAAAGACACCAACCTTTTATGAAAAAAATGAAACGCCACATGCACTTTAAACAGTGTTCTAGAGAATTACTTTAAGACAAAATAATACTCTACTGTGTGTGCTGATACCAAAAGGACAGTAGAATGTTACCTGATGAAGAAATTCGATGAAGAAGGTGTGTGCTTTTGTCTTATCCTCTAGCTGATGGAGAAGAATGAGAGATGTGTTGCTGAAACCAGCCGCTTCTAAAAAGAGAAATATCTTAGACCAGAGCACCTGATATCTTCATTCTTTGATAACTGTTTTTTTTAATGCCTCTGAGGCAAACATACTTCTATAAATTTCTATAGTATTACCGCACTGGTACTTTTTAAAAATACATGCACACACATTTATACATGGCTTACCCTGCTATTTTTAATGTGGTTTTTAAACTCTATCATAGCCAAAGTAAAACCTTTAGAAGAAATCAAGTATCTTTAGATCAGTACAACCATTCTGAAGCACTCAATTCATTATGCTGCTAAAACAGCAGCTCACTACCTTATTCAAGTTTTAGTAAGATTCAGATTCAAATTTTTATCTTGTGGACTAGCTATTGCTAAATTTACTATGTCCTAGACCACAGCTGCTACAAAATAAAGTGTTAACAGGCACTCGGACTTAATTGATTCTGCACTGCCTGCACAATTCCACTGCGCAACTAAGGAGTTGCCCAGCACTGCTCTACTTTTCTTCTTCCTCAAATGAGCTTGCACATGAAAAGCCACTTAACATTTCCATCCAGACAATCAGGTCCTTAAATAAGTCAGTAAGAATGATGGAAGCTTCCTCATGAGCATCCTCACAAGTATCTCACCTCAGTAGAGTTCTCCAGAGCCCAAGTTATTTTCCTATTTCAGAATTTTTGTATATTCTAAGTGTGCTTTGAACCAAAAGACTACCAAGATACAAAAACTCAGAACAACTATCACTATGAGCAAAATTAGCAAGACTATTTCCAAGAAGCTACCAATTTTCACTTCTTGCTTTAGCCAGGAATAAATGCAGACAAGCTGCTGAATTAAAAATAAAGTTGATTCAGAAAATACTAAGGATGCAATGCCTGACAATTTCTATCTGTCTGGCACACAGAAACAACAGCAGGAAGCATCACCCATCTGAAAGTATTTACTACACGAACTTTCAAAACAAGTTTCTGCTCAGTGACTGGCAACTGCTGCCTAAAGGCCCTGCGGACAGTTTCAAATTTCAACTGTTCATAAGAGACAGGGAAGTGTGAACAAAGAAGTTAATTCCTTAAAATGTGTCTGCTTTAATCCTTTATGTACAAATACTCCAAAATAAATTTATCTAGTTCTGTTTTAGGCAGACATAAATACTGATGCCCCAGAGAGATATGAGCTAACTCTACTCAGGATCCAAGCCTACCAGAAACTGTGCAGCCATGCTGACAAAGGGCTAAGCATGAGCAAATAAACTCTGCCTCTCAACATATCTATTTGTGGGAAATAATTTAGCTCTATTCAAGGAATCATGGAAACACTAAAGTGAAACCACCTGTTCCTTGCATGAAATACCCTTCTCAGAAATGTTTTCTTTGCTGTTTGTGTATACTATATGTTGCCAAGAACTAACTACAGTAGACTGCAAGTTTATCTTGCATCTTTTAGCCTTTCTAGAAATGTATCTAGTGGTGGCATAGAGTAAGGGATACCTATGCTTTTTTTGCAAAGCTTAAATTGTCATTTTATCTAGAGTACTATAAACAGTTTTTTTCACAAAAAAAACCCCACCAACCAACACAAAAAATCCCAACAAAAATCCCCCACACCATTATGTTTACCTTCAGGTACAGATTCAGCCCATCTTGGATCAGAGGCAGGGTAATCATCTATTAAGTCCACACTGATCTGAGTCACTGCCCTATCCAGTTCAGCGTCAGAATCCAGATCTGTATTACTTGGAAAGAGCTCAGCTACCATGCTTTGTGCATTGACTAGATCTTTCCTGAAATAAAAGCAATAGATAGGATTATAGAAACAAGAACCACTCCATTAGCAGAATTTTCTGATATACTTTTTGTAAAGTGCTTTAGATTGTAAACATCAAGCATTGTTTGGGCTATCTTTAAACTAATTATAGATAAAAGGTATTCTGATTCTATGGATAAAAGGTATTCCAATTCCTTTAAAGCAAGTAGGCTGCACAGTCTGTAGAACAAAACAGCACAAGCCAGGAAGTGTTTCAAGTCACTTTTTATTTTATAATCCCTATATTATTATTTAAGAGAAAAAGATACATCATACAGAGCTAAGGCTGGGTGTCTCTGATAGCTCAGTCACCAAATTTTTATTGCTTGCTTTAAAATCCTCTCAAAAGTACATGTAGTCCCTCCCACAAATGGCAATAAAGTAAAAGCTCTCAGGAAAATGCTTCAGCAAATACAATGCATTATTCTTATTTCCTATAGTTTCAGAGAATCCTATTCTACTCAGGTCAGTAAGTAAAAGTGTAAGAGGAACCATCCAAATCCTTAAACCTCCAAGGTACGAAGTTGTACTGAAGAACCCTACGTAAGAAGTATGCAATATTCACAGAAAGCACAGATTTGATTTTGTGACTAAAAATTATAGTATTCAGCCTGAGAAGGGATTCTGTGATTCCAATATCTAATTCTGGAAATATTTATATTTTTTCATGAGACTTTCAGTTTGAATGGTTATATGACCAAGATATCTTGACATAAAAAACAGCAGTAAACAAAAATTTGCTAAAGCAAATTATACTTTTAAAAACTGGAATATATTGAATCTTCTAGTAAACAACCTTCCATTATTTGCTCTCCATCAACTCCTTGGCCATCTGGACAGGCCATTGCTACATCTCCATTCATTTTACCACACTATTTTTCTGGAAGAACTCTGAATCAATACTATACACATCAAATTATTATTTTCTTCTGGTTTCCTAAATATAACCCAAATTCTAATCAAAATAACATTAAACTTTCATACCGTTTCACATTGTTTTCCTTACTACCTCCTACTTCTACGTGTAGAATTTCTTCCTAAATTCTGGGCATGTTTACAGATCTTGTCTTGATAACCTTTATTATATGTGCCTAATCCCCTTCAAAACATTCCACCTCAGATGCAGCTCTATGTCAAAAGCACACCTACTTCCTGTTATCTTTAAACTGTTCTTTACAAGTTTTAAGAGTCTTTAAGGACATGAGTCCTAAGAAGGTTTGTGGCTTGGTTTGTTGTTTTTGTTTTTTTTTCTTCAATAAATATATATTGAAAACAATCTCCTCTAAATATAATTAATTTAAGTCTACAGCTCTGTTTATCTTCTTATCTCTCCTCTTCCTCCTTTGTTTACATCACTCAACATAAAACGTTTCACAGGCATTGCATGCCTCCCAACAGTTAGGCTGCTTTAATCAGGATCATCTGATGAACAGTGTATTTCCTTCCACTCCCCCCGTCTCACTGAACCTAAAAAAAGACACCATCTTGACACAGAATCTGCTGTGCTAGTTATTCTTCACAGACACACAAACGGTAATTAAACATATTTGAAAGTATTACTGAAAATAGCTATGCAAATAAAAATGAGGAAGAAAAGGAAAGAATCTTTTTAACAATAAAACATCACCTACTAAATAAAGTCATCAAAATAACAAAGTTTAAAGTTGTCTCCCTGGCACTAACATAACATCACAGAACTTAAGCACAGTAAGCAAAAAGTTATTGAGATTATAGAAGTCTGCTCCTTTTTAGCACATCACTTCTTCACTAGCTCAAATGCATCTAACACTTTCCCAATGAAGATGTGCATGTGTCATTACAATAGCTATAATTAAAACAGCACAAGAGTATCTTTACCAAGACAATCTCTTACTCAAACATCGGAGTGCCTTCAAGAATAGCAAACAAAGCCTCAAAAATCAAGTGCAATTTCTACCTGCAGTACTGTAGAAAAGCAGCTTTCAGTAATTTAGTCTTATCTTCTTGAGCTATAATTTCTAGCCTACTGGCAATGTCAAACGCAGGACTCTGAAAATGCAAAGTAAAAACGTCAGCTAAAAGACAAATATCAACTTTCATCATGAAATGAAAACAATTTTTCTAAGTAGTAACAACAAAGATTTAAAATAAAAATGCCACCTGGAAGCAGTTGTGTTTATTACACCAAACACAAGCCCATAAGATACATTACAATCAAAGTTACATAGTGGTTTGACCTCAAGCATTTTAATAAAATTCACACAAACTGCAAGGGAACTTACGCCAACTTATTTCACCAGTCAAACGTTTTACGGTAATTTTAAATATTTTAATATTCAAAGCCAACATTCTGGACAGAATTTAAAAGGTATTCATTGAGTATCATCACCTCCAAACAAACCATTACCTCACTTCTTGGTCCAGCAACAAAAGAGGACAGGGAATCTTCAAGGTCTTCAGGAAGCACAGAAGTGTTTTCCCTGGACAAGATGGTGATAAGTCCACTTTTTTTGGTAAAGAAGATAGGGAGGCCAGTACAGGAACCTGCTCCTAAAATGCTATCACCTAAGATGAGGGGAGACGAAAAAAAAAAAAAAAAAAGAAAAAAAAAAAAGGCACATAAATACCACTGTAAGAACAGAATATAACAGTTTCATAGACAATCAAATTTTGTCATGAACCAACCAACAGTAATTGACAACTGCACCTGACTTACAGAAATTGTTGATATTATTTGCTACTCAACATGCAGATTTTCAGATACTGCAAGTTAAAAAAAAAAAATCAAGATTCAGGTTGTTCAAATTCTACCTAAGGACTGATGTGCATATCCTACTTCAAAACACCTCTGAAGGTCAAGGATGAAGTACTTCGAGCCATCTGATACAGGCACCTAGTATGAATTTTACGCTGAGCCTTGACACAAAGTTAACTTTAAGAAAAAAAATAAAAACCAAAAACCACAGTGAATGTTGGACAAAAAGAAGCCAAAAAAACTCACAAACAAAAACCCCACCCTTTCATATACCAAGAGTGGAGATCTAGTTAATTTTTATCCGAAACACTGTAGAAAAACAATAACAATACTGGAAGTCATGTCAGTAATTTCTCCATCCACTCATAAGAAACTCCCAACTTGAAAGACTTAAAAAAGAGGGCATAAATATGACTCTGCTTTTTGAAAAATCCACTACTGTAAAAATGTTCAATTAGAAAGTATCAACGAAATGCAACCTTTTTTCCCCTGCATGTTACCTTGAATGCCAAATATTATTTTCTCTTGTGGTAAAGAAATTCTTCCAGTTCCAGTGGAACAAGCAAACACTTCATCTTCCTTGTAGAGGTAAGCAGCATGGCTAAAGTAATCCGGGACTACCAGACAGCACAACACTTCCTCTTCTGACTGAAAGTGTTACACATGAACAATATCACCATATATAATCAAAATAAACATCTAACTTTTTAAAGGCTGATCTGAGTTGCCTGAATTTGTTTTAATTTTTAACAAGAAGATATGGATATAACTTACAATGTAAAAAAGCAAACAAAACCACTTTTAATTTGCCCCAAGACTGGTTTTTTCTTCCCCCCCTTATATATTAAATTCTTGCTAATTTCACATGGAAAGACAAGTAAACAGACCAATTCTTCTACAGTTTTCACACTCTCCTTCCATCTTAAGATTCAATTTCAAGATGCCACTACAGGCAGGGGAGAGAAGGCAAAGAGCAGAAGTTTACCAGAGAAAGTTAATGCCCAAGTTTATGCTTCCAGAAGCAACAGTACAAATGAGCTACTACAAGGACAACCAATGTGTTCTCCCCTCCCAGCAAGACAGCTGTCTTGCAAGGACCAAAATACAGTTCTCTTAATTCCTTGTCCTGCTATAACAGTCTGAGTCTGAGATCTGTTCTAAATGGACTGCATGAGTATATAATAAAATTACTCTGTAGAAAACTTTCACAGACAGGACAAAAATTAAAATAAATCAGTAATAATCAGATGTTTAGACTTCTATTTTTGAGGCTGTTTATCTTACACTTTAAAATGTAAAGCATAAACTTTACATACAGTTACTACTAAACATTAAAAGATGCTAGTACACATTTTCATCAGAATACTACAAATACATACTTCCAAGAACAACCTTAAGACACAGAACTTGATTTCTCTTTAGACAAAAATCTGATAGCTGACTTACGTACAGGAATATTCTGAAACACTGTGCTTTAACTCAGTTTCTGAGCCTTCATTTGCATACCTGAAAAGATGGATTATACTGTGTGACCTCCACAACAACGTCATCAGACATCTGGTAGCCTTTATCTTCTACTGTTACCAGAGTGTAATACACAAGACACGGACTATCTCCAGGATGCCATGCTGCAGCAAGTATCACCAGACCATCACTATTCAACAACAGATATCACACCATTGAGAGATTATTATTATTATCTATTTTACTTGCTCAAACTCTACCACTCAGAAAAACAGATATTTAAGTACAATCACAAATATATATTTTCCAATATTATATTTTTTTTAGAAAGAAGGACTATACTATTCGTTCTTTCACGCTGTTTTATTAACAGCATTCATATTGCAGTACAAAACTGAATGAAGACAACTGTGATTTTGTATACTTAAATACAAGAGATACTGAATTCTCTGTATTTGCTAGAACACGTTACGATTGCTTACTTGCTGTCTTCGTAATATCAAGACAAAACAAATAACCAGACTTGACAAAATGACACTAAAAAAAGGGAAAGGAATTATTCTTAGGTAACTTGTAATGCTAAAGAGATCATGATAGCATGAAGTATAGGATAATCTAGTTATCTAATATGATGTGCTTGTTTTATCAACAGTTGCACTCAAGTAAAATTAAAATGCAATTACTTACAGAAAGTTTTATCAAGAAAACACATTTATCTCAGTAATGTAAGTCTTACCAGATGCCACTGTACTTCCTTACCAATTCCGTTGCAAATCCATGTATTGTATATTTACTCCTCCTTTAATATCTTCATAGTTACTTTCAGAACCCTAAAAACCAATACATCTGACTTAAAACGATATATAAATAGGCTATTAAACAAATACACAAACCCTTCCCAGGTGAGCTGGCCCTTACCCAAATTGCATCTGTAATATGTTCTTTCAGGATCCTGTTGATATCCCAGCTGAGAATATAACGTTCTGATGAATCATCAATCTCCCATTTGTTTAGATTTGAACTTGTTAGCATGAAAAAGCTTGATCTCTCTTTATCCCAAAGAACGCTAGAAATCTGCATTTAGAAAGAAAAAGCTAAACCGGTTAAAGCACAGCCTTAGTATTTGGACACAATAATTTACACCACTCTCAGTCCACAAAAAAAATCACTTCCTTGGGCAACCTATACAAGTTACATTACAAGATGAGAGTATTACGATAATTTCCAAGTCTTATTTATAGATACAAAAACATCTACAGTAAGTATGTTTCTCATACTTCCTTACAGCTTCTGATGAGTACATTGACAAAGCTCAACCCAATCACCAACCCTTGGCAATCCTAAATCAGAAAAGTAAAATTACAGGCTACTGTTTGTTTCTTCAAGTAGTAATGAGGCAAGACTTTTCCCTAGGAAGTATTATGACTTTAAAGTCTCCTTTTATTCAGATATGAAAAGCATGTCAGCATTCTCCTTTACAAAGCGTACAGATTTATTTGGTTTCTGTCTGTCTTTCAAATTTCAAAGAAATACAAGTAACACAAATGAAATTAGTCTTGTCTCTGTTTTTGGTCATCATATATCCTTACACAGTCTTTTCTTTTTTCTTTCTTAAACACTGAGACAGAGAGAAATTAAAGCAGATTACTATATGAATGTTTTTCAAGCTTACCACAGCACCATGTCCAGGAGACAATATACCCAGAAGAGAAGAAACTTTTCTACCAATTCCAGAAAACATGCCCTGACCCTGTGGCAGGGCATGCTGATGAATCTTGCCCGAACTATCTGGTGTCAATCGAACTAGCTGGCCTCTGGATGATGATAAAATAAAGCTTCCTCCCTAATAAAAAGAAAAAGCAACTATATTAAAAATAAATTAAAATCACACACCTGAAACAATTCTATTGTCAAATAACATTCTTTATGTCAGCTCATAAGGGTAAACACTAAAAGAGAACAAGACACAAGGCATCCACAGAATTTGAGAGATACCAAAGGAAAAAAAAAAACACATAAAAAGATTTTGGTTTTTTGTTGTTGTTGGTTTTGATTTTTTTTTTTTTTTTAAGAAATAATAAACATTAGCACTAAGACATCTAATGCTTACGTAGCACTGGCAGAGACTCATTTTCTTATCATAGCATGACATTTTTATCCATGAAACTTCATTTCAGTTTAACAACAGAACTCAAATCTCATGTAATCCTAATGATGAAAAGTTGTGTTACCTTTGCACTATGCAAAACATGCAATCCATTGTAGGTGCTTATATACCGCATTTAGGAGACAGAGACTTCTGTTAGTGCATCTTTTGCTTGTCCCAATGGATGCATCTACATTAGCACTTTAATATCAAGAGTTGGTTTCCGAAGCGACCTTCTGTGAGTCCCCACATTCTACCTGCTGGATCACACCACATCACAGAGCAGTTCAAGTGTACCAGCTGTACACCTTTTGAATTAAACTAAACGGAAAGATGGGCCCTGACCACTAACAGACATTAATTTCATGCAGCTAGGCTGGAAATAATTTAAAATAACCACCCCCTCTCTGCAAATGACCAGTGTAGATGGTGGCACTGCCTCAGCTCTAACCTTTTTACTTTACAGATTGTCAACTATCGCCTTTCACTACTTGCTAACGTAAACATAGCCTTCATGCTCCCTACCACCAAGGCACTGAAAAAAAAAAAAAAGGTGCCTTCAATTTAAAACCAAAGTTTGTACATCACAGGGAGCGAACAAAGCCTGTTAGATGTACAACAATTTAAAAAACCAGAAACCAACAACGCTAAGGGCCTGGAGGTTACTGAAAGAATGAACCGTTTACCTGTACAGGAGATGTTCAGAGAGCAAAATTTAAACAACAACAAAAGAACAAAAAAACCAAACCAGCACCATTTGCATTATCATACTATATAAAAATTTTGCTATAGATTAGATCTGCCCAGTGACAGGATGACTAATTAAGTAGAGTTGTCATATACGTAACAATGCAGCCTTAGAACATTAATTAATAAATGGGTTCTGCTATAAAAAAAAAAAAAAGTTGTTCTAGCTCCAAATTCACATGATGTGATGTTTCAACTACAGGTGTGATGAGACCTTGCTTTCCTCATCCGATATCTGAAACTTGGACAATTCAACTTTAGTAGAGTAGATATATATTAGTATTTCTTAACATCTTGGAACTCAACAAATTTGTCATTAAGATCATTGTCTTCTGATTAGGCTTACAAATGTTTATGACATGTTGATGCTCTAAAATAATATTTACAATACAGGATATGAACAGTAGATATTGAAAAGGTCATGAGACAAAATGTAATTTAATTGATAATAACTAGTTTTAAAGACAACACATATTGTAACACATGGTGAATTTTTTTTATCTATTCCATTTTGAGAGTTTTCCCCATTTAGGCACATCAACAGCAGAAAACAGAATTTCTAAGAACAATTCATAATATACTTGTTCATTGCTTTCATACAGAAATCTCTCAAATTCAGTCACTAGTGAGCTGTACCACAAGACATCGAGTGTGTGGTCTGTGAATTCAGACGAAACAGTTCTCTGTTTTTGTCATAACACGGTTTCTGCCACTGGAAGTAATCACAGTAGTATACTGACACTCCTGCTAGGCTGAGGTACTGAACCGGTCCTGTTAACTGGTATCCTGAGGTTGAATCCTGCATGCTTCTGCAACTTCAACATCATTATTTAAGACTACCAGTCATCTCTGCTACTTAAGATTATCACACTCACCAACAGTCTCTGAAATGACTCCTCAGAATGTTTGACAGTTTGCTTTGCAACATTTATTGGAGATTTAGAATGGATAATGTGGAACATGCTTTTTAATTTTTAAATTAGGAATTAAAGTAGTATTTTAACATAAATCATACTGTACCTTTACTGCTGTAAGGAAACTGCACAGAGAGCCTCCAAAATCTGTAGAAGTCTCTGTATAGGAACCTTCATGTGCAAGATTGGGCCAGTAGCGCACAGAACCTTCGCTGGTAGCAACCATTATTGCCAGAGACTTGAAGTGAGAAAACAGTTAACAGAACACGCACGATAATAAGAATGAGACTGCAGCTTTAGCTAAAACGTGTTATTTTACATATCAGGATTGTGGGTTACAAACACACACAAAAGTAGTAAATACACATGGATGCACACTGACAAACCTAGAACTGAATTGCAAAATTATTCTGTAGCATTACTTATTATCTGGAGGAAATGTTGTACTTGCTTATTTTGCTAACAATAATATTTTCTCCTGATTCTTGCTCCTGATAATTCAAGGTCTGCTACTGAAATGTAAACAAAACTTACAGCTGTAAAACAGAAAAGAGCCTGTGAAGAATTCCAGAGGCCAAAAGTTATAAGCTACTATGGAAGACTTAAAACGCAGACTATAATTTACCAAAGAAACTGCTCTAGTGTCATTAAGAGAAATATCAAATCACATGGTGGCTCTTCTCTTTATAAAGACATAAGCCCACAGTGTGTCTGTTTTAGGGATTCTGACTCAGGAAATCACTCAGATACCAAATTCAAAGCATGAGGCAAGAGACTGTGTTCAAGTAGAGACTCAGACAGAAAGCACTGTACCTAATCTACTAGCTGTTGAAAAACTCACAACAGAAGACCCATTACTCCTTGGAGTTTTCTAACCAATTTTGACTAGACACAGATCTTCACAAAGGAAAGCAGTTGGCTAATGAACATCATAACAATTAAAAAACCATCACAGAATGCATTGTCCTCTGTGATTCCTGCCCATTATTTAAAAATTTTCATTTTAGTGAAATATTTTTTACCACCAATACTTCTACTTCACTCTATAAAATCACAGTATCCATGCACAGCTCACAAGCTGAAAAAAGATGAAATAATTTAAAAAAAAAAAAATCTTAGTTTGGGTGTATTACTTCTTCTTAAACTTCTTTGGGTATGACTAAGTCATAGAGCATTTAGAGTTTTATGAGTTAATCCCAAGATATTAAGATTGCTTTTCATCATCTGGAAGTGTAACACAACAACAAGCCAAAATAAAAGATCCTACTACATCTTCTGTGGTGTTTCTTTCTTCCAAAGACAACTGCTTATCCAGTTTTACTAGAGCACTGCATATATTAACTGAAAACTACACCCAAGCTGATAATGAGAGCTTCTTTTCTTCATGAATGATAGTAACAGACGCATTAACACACTTTCAGAAAACTCAACTGATCTTCAGACCTCACCCTCTAGCACAGTATGAAAAGGCACTTAGGAAAGTAATCAGTCAAGACAGATTAAATCATCTGTCCTCCCAGTGCCAGCTTCCTTATGAAGACCAGCCAAAGGAGGGTGCTGGTGTTTGATTCTTATCCATGTGTATTCAGAAGTAAACCACTGCTGAACAACTTTTTCAGCCAGCATGCATTTAAACTGCACTTGCTTAGACTGACTATTTGATTGCCCTGATGATTGTTAACACAATACTTCTCAGTTTTCTGTATTTTTGTTTGTTATGAAAGCATGCCAAGTAATCCTTAGGAAAACTACTATTTAACCTGATCCTATAACATGTAAATGGTGTAATTTGAAAAGACTAGCAGAATTTTGTTTATTTCAACCATATTTTTGCAAGCTATTTATCCTGACCTTTGGAATAGATAGCACAACACCAAATGCAGTTTTCAAATAAGTACTTGATAAAATAGGATAATTTCAAAGTCACTTTAAATTTTTAAACACTGAAATTTAAAAGTTGATCACCTGCAGAGAAGGCGCTTCACCTGAGGAACTGACACAAGATATGGCTGCTAAACTAGAACTCCACTGGAAGTCACTGGGTGGCAGCTGCAGTTCCTTGCACAGAGATAACTGTAAGAAAGAAAGAGATGACATAAAAAATATGACACTGGAAGGACTTATTCCTCTGCCAAAAAGTCTTCAGACTTCTCAGCCCTGCTAAAAACTAATTTTCAGCCAGCCCAGACACTGTGTAAGAACCAAAACAACGTCACAAGACATTTTCAGCAAGGTTGCCACAACAAGCAAACAGCTAAAAAACACCTACTTGCACATTTTCAGACATCACTGGTTTTCTTAGTTATTTCTGACTGTTTCTCACAACACTACAATATTGAATTATTTCTTTCAAAGGTGTAATTATTTGACCATTCCTTAATACAACATACTAACAGCACAGCAAAACAAAATTAAACTATAAGGGCTTGAGAAAGCTCACTAGGTAGTAACAGAGTAGAGAAGGGAAACACTCCTCCCTCCCTCCCTCCCTTCTTCCTGCAAAGTTGAACAATCAGAAAAGTTTTAACTCCTTGAAAAATCTCTACAAGTACCAGAATGCGAATACCTGATACTCCACTGCAAGTGCAGAATCTGTACAAATAACATACATTGTACTAATGACACTGATTTTGCAACCACAGGTTAACCATACTTGCTATTCACTGAAACAATGTTGAAAGAAACACTGCCCAGAGGGAAAAAAATTACTGACAAAGAAACCTAGATGAAACATATGTTCAGCACAGGTGAAACAAACCCTTTTTTTTCTGACAAGTTGAAAATCAGTCTCAGAATAATCTAAGCCAACCTATAACATACCAACTAGTTTTTAACTGTTAAAATCAGCTTTATCAAGACTATCTAATACATGAGACACACCTATTAAGATGCAAAGAATTAACAGTGTTAAGGTGACAATTAAAAATGAAGAGAGGAAAATAAAAATGTTAAGCTCTCTCAAATGCTTGATTTTCAGTTAGTGTTGTTAGCATGACTTCATACCAAGCCCATTGCTTCTGGGGGAAACCAAACTCCAATTTATAAAGAAACTCTTGCTTTAAAAAACCACAACTGAATAACTTGTTCAACTAGCATAAAATACAGAAGTTTTTCCATCTTGATCTTTCAGTTACCTTAGCTACTGGAGACTGACCAATCTTCCAAATAATCAGCCTCTCTTTATGGACTAGCCAGGCCCATCCACTTTCATCCACTTGAACGCTCAGCTGGTCTTCAGCTACATAAAAAGTAACGTTTTTTAAGCATTCAGATTTTTAAAACACTGCAGAGTAACCTTAAAACCAATAAACTTCCATTCTCATATGAAAATAAGAAACATTTTCTGTTAAATTAAACTCCATGTTAGAATTCCCATGTGTTTGATTAAGACACCAAAGTGCTAAATATAGTTTAAAAATCCATTTGACAAACACTCAACTTTTGAGGGTGAAAAGCAAGACGATCCTAAAAGCTATTTCCATCAATTTACAGCAGATTATAATAGCTTTGTAAATTGCTCATCAATTTTTAAGAGAGACATTTTTGATTCCTCTTATATCTACTATAAAAAGAAAACTTATTCGCAGGGAAAAACTGCTTAAGAGAGACCCATTTCTTGAACTCAGGGAACAGTTTGTATCGCTGGGGCTTTTAGAACTGATAACAAATGTGGATTTAAAATAAATTAAAAAAAATAAGAGCATCCACTCTAGGACACAATAGAATCAAAACAAGTGAAGAAGGTGAGAAAGAATCAATGCAGGAAAGTTACTAAATAACTACTGTCAGCTTTCTTTATAACCTTGGATTTTATGATCTATTGGTTAAGACAGCACCTGAAGGATATTTACATGCATCCATACACACATGGGTGTTATTACAATTATAGTTACATTGTTGACCAAGTTGGATTCAGACCAAGGCACAAACATTTCAACTTCCACTGTAAAGTCAGCATTTAAATGGCATCAACAACATGTTACCACTTTTCTCACTTGTCAGTTTCCATTAGAAAAATAACAGATAAAATCAGTTCTTACCATCAGCCTTCTTCAGGGCTTCCATAACCTTAACAGGCAGAGAGGATCCAAAAGCCCTGACATCATAGTTAACAGTCTCACTTGCTGAGGGATGCTGGATAACTCTGGTAGGAGTTGCTCTTAAACAAAACAAAAAGATACAGTTAGGGTTTTATTGTTTTTTCATCAGTTTCAACAGATAGTTACTTTCATGGCATCTGTTTAGAAATAGATATGATGAAATGGGTTTATGTAAAATAAACATGCTCCCCCTGGGAGCACCGTCTAAAGCAGTAATTTGGTGGCCTCCTTACAAATTGTTAACTGCCATAAAATTCCTTTATTTTTTAGATAACTGATTTTGAATATGCATTCCTACCACAGCAACAAAATCACTGTTCAACATCTCTACATTCTGGTCATCTACTGAACAAACTCATCCACCATGCTGGGAGAAGCTCAAGGGAAGTCCTTCCCTGACTGCAGGGCCTGTTTCTATCCCCAGCTCTAATGCTGCAGGGCAGTGCGCTCTGTGCAACGCTTTGAACATCAGTGGCAGCTTGGATCAGCCAGCACCTCTATTGCCCTCATTTTACTGTGGAGACTGCAGTTCTTATCTGTTTCAGCCATTATTTGTTTGACAAATAATTTATAAAAGCTGCTTTGTATCTTCCCCTACCTTGTCTGAACTTTTCAGCACAATCATAAAAGAAACCAACTACGGGACTGACAGTGTCTTAACAGTACTATATTATTTAGGACAGTCAACCCGCAAACAGAACAACCAAGTTATTAAATACAGAACAAAAAGCAAAATAGAAAACACCATGGCAACTGTACATAGCATGCCAGCTTCTTGAGTACTAGGATTACCTAGCATGCACACATCTCAAAGGGATATTGTAGAATACTGAAAAGGAATTTAAAAATGATCAGAGATATAGAATATCTTACAATACATGCCAAAAGAAAAACAAATAGTAAAATTGCATCCATGAAAGAGCAATGCTCTAACCTACGGTGGCTTGAGCATGAACAAAATGAGGCAGGGTTTGCAAAGAGAGGAAATCTTTTGTTAGTCCTTCTTACACAGGTAGCTGAAAGCAACAGCTTTCATGCAGTCCTCTCATTAGGCCCATTGACAAGTATGCCTTAATACATTTACTGAGGCACAGGACCAACGTAATCTAATTGCTGACTTTCACAGGTGACCAAATGACAGTTCTCCCCCTCCTTTCACCCAGCGAGATCAAATGATTTTATCTAAAAGCTCCTATGCCTGCACCTGGATTTTGGTTGTGTTTGTAAGACTCATGGAAGAAATTCAGATAGCAAACACTGGGCTCCTTTTTCTTGTTTTAATTATGCCACTTTTTTTTTGCTATTTTTTTTAACCAGCAGCCTAACTTCCCATTAGCTCTCTAAACAGTTCGTGCTGCTTCATTGCACACAGCGCGAGTCTGTTCAGACCCGCTGTAAAGTTAATCCAAGCGCGTTCACAGGCTCCTTCCCCCCAACGCCAGCCGCGCGGGTATCCCCTCA
>NW_010117377.1:0-687 GCF_000699245.1 Pterocles gutturalis
CCTTGGTCCCCAAATAGAGGTTTGGGGATCCCTCTTTTGCAATTCATTGTTCTTTCTCATAGACTGAGAAGCTTGATTACGTCTCCCTATCCACTTCATTCTGGGATTTGCACAGGAATTAACTTGTTTTATTCTTCTCAGCTGATTCATGAAGTGCGTGACTTGATTTAACAAATTCTCTCTGTCAAAACTTTGTCAGGAAAACATCTTCCATTATAACTGTAAAATACATCTTGGGTCATAGTTGCAGTTCTAACCACTACTGATTTACATCAGAAAATTGTCTTCTGGGTAATTTAAAAGATATACTACTAAACTAAACAAAAAAAACATGGATGAACATACACACAAGCCAGCCCAATGCATTTAGGTTATGTCAGACTTGCTACCCAGAGAGATTAATTTGTTCATGAGCAATACCCATGATTAAAATTTCTTAGACCCTCCTGCATCAAAGTAAGTTTTCCTAATGCATAAAACCTGTAGAGTAAGTGGAAGCTATGCCGGTGACACAATTAAACAACAGCGAGGTTGGAAGAGAACATGATGCTGCTCCAGTCTGGACACCAGCAGTATTTCCACTTCATTTTATATACTACTACCGGCAGGAACTAGAGGAAAGCTCAAGGTTAAGTGTTTAAAGGTTACATGTTCTAGAAAACCTGATAGCCTTTTATGAGGACATTA
>NW_010117378.1:0-13530 GCF_000699245.1 Pterocles gutturalis
TTTCCTTCAGGTTCTTGTGGGGAGCGGGGTGTTGCTGGGTGGTGCTGTTTCCTCATCCTCTGGGCTTTGGTTTCGTGTTTGGAGGAGCTTAGAGCTCATTCCGGCTGGCTGTTGTTTAAATGTGCTGAAATATTAACGCTTTTTATCTTTAAAAGACACTGTAGCTTTTTTCCCCCTCAAAAAAAAAAAAACCTAATTGCTGTTAAAAAGGCACTCAGAACTTGGAATTTTGGCATTCATTGTCAGAAAAGGGTGAGCTATAAATAATTCTTTTCCTATAGTCACCTGTATATGTCCTTGACACAAAGTTCATGCAGCATAAACCATAGAATGGTTTGGGTTGGAAAGGACCTTCAAGACCATCCAGTGCCACCCCCTGCCACGGGCAGGGACACCTCCCACTAGCCCAGGTTGCCCAAAGCCTCGTCCAGCCTGGCCTTGAACCCCTCCAGGGATGGGGCATCCACAGCTTCTCTGCGCAACCTGGGCCCTGACAAGAAAAACTTCACCACCCTCACAGTAAAAAAACCCAACCTTCCTCCTAATATCCAATCTAAATCTCCCCTCTTTCAGCTTAAAGCCATTGCCCCTCATCCTATCGCTGTACTCCCTGATCAAGAGGCCCTCCCCATCTTTCCTGTAGGCATCTTTGTTACTGTTTGAGTTACTTATTGAAGTCTTGCCCGAGAGCTGATCAGTAGAGGTTTCTTTTTTTTTTATCTGCCTGTGGTGATGTGGTCTGAAATGTTTCTTCTTTAAGTGCATGTATGTGACTCTTAATGTCAGCCTTCTGTAGTTATTCCACAGATTTCGAAGTACATCGGAATTGGCTTGCCATCACTCACAACTTACCCCTCTCTCAGTGGTACTATGAAGTAAGTACGTGTTTGGGTTTTTTTAGCTGTGTATAAATTATAGGTACAGTGGGTATGTCAGCCTCTGAATGCTAGAGGAGGCTAGCAAAGTACGTGTCACGGATACCGATGTTTGGCAGCTGTATAGCAGTGGTGCAGAAACATACCAATCATGATTTGTTGGCTCTGTGTAGCATTTAGTTAAAAAATCAGAATTGTTTAGGGAAGCTGCTAGTACCTATGAAGGCCAAATGGAAAAGACATGGCACAAGAGTAAGCTGCATAGTAATCTTAAATTGCTTCTCTCTTCACTCTTGTCATTAATGTTACCTAGTCATCGTGATAAAGAATGAATCATAAATGGGTTTATAAATTATTAAATCACTGTATTAAAGTTTTGAGCCTCTAGTGGTGCACTACTAGCATGCACAGATTTTAATTTAGATGTGTCACCTTCAGCCTGCACAATTGGGTTTTAATCTATTTTATGGTCTCTTCTGGAGTTCTGGGATAAATATCATAGTCTCTAGTACTCCTCCAGATGAGTGGCTGGGAACTGTGTATCCAGGAGTAAATTATTTGTGCGGGTTAGAACAGGCTGATCCAATACTGTAAAGCAAATTTCTGTGATGCCAGCAGGATCCCAGTGCCAAAGCATAGGATACCTTTCAGGAGCATAACGTAGGCATTTGGGAACACTGACAAATATACCCATCCCAACCTTCCTCCTTCCGCCTCTCCTATTTCAACAGCCAAGGAGTTAATTGTTGGTCAGGGCCTAAGTGTCCTGATAAGGTCAGGATTAGAATAAAGTAAGGTCATTGATAAGGTATTATTAGAATTAAGGCTTGTTGACTAATGAGTAAAAAGAACTTGGAGACTAACAAGGCTGATTGTGCTAGTGATTTCTCTAATGGAAGCAAATACTTACTGTGAGCTATTTTATTGAGTTTTTTTTTTTAACATTGGCCATATTGCTTTAAGTTGTTATATAAAGAACAGACAGTTATGTATTGATTAGGTGCAGAATCACAAAATGTTTAATTTCTTTCTACTATCAAAAGGCATCCCATCCCTCTACCAGTAGTACAAAAGAACAGCTCAAATCATGTTCAGCAGCATAGAGCTGCTTACTTATTGGGAAGTAGTTTCTGTTAAATAGAGGATACTGAGATAAACACATCAGCGATGAGCTGTACCTGAAGGGCTGTAAACAGCATGTATTGTATTAAACTATTTAATCTTATTTTGTCTTCAGGCAACTTCGGAATGGACCCTGGATTATCCACCGTTTTTTGCTTGGTTTGAATATGCACTTTCGCACGTTGCCAAGTACTTTGACCCCAAGATGTTGGTTATCGAAAATCTAAATTACACCAGCCCTGCAACCATCTTATTCCAAAGATTTTCTGTCATCTTTACAGATATCCTTTTCATATATGCAGTTCGTGAGTAAGTCTTAATGTTCTAACTTTAGGGACAGTGGGTGGTCTTTATTACTACAGTAACAACAAATAATTATTTGTACAAAGAAGCTTGTAAATGTATACAAATATCAACATTGCTTTAACCTATTCAAGGAGAAATTTGGAACATGCCACTAAACACAAGATAACTTTTTTGTTGTTCTTGGAGATGCTGTTGCTGTACACGTGGTCAGATTGGTACATGTTCAGGCATTAGCTGCTGTTTTACATGTTAGAGATGTTTCATTTCTGTCGCTGGGCTCATTTTGTAGGAGTTGCAGAACAGGTTGGCTGCAGCCAACTGTTTCTTCCTATTACTTTTCTTATTACTCTGTTCTTCTAGAGTAGAAGCATAAAGGAAACTTGTGGCAAAATGCCAGTATGATCAAATACACTAAATCATTCCAGTGTTTTTGGTATTCTTGACGATAAACTGATTATTCCTACCAGCATTAAGATTGTATGTTTTCAGTGTGTCCTGACTTTGTGAAGAACTGCTTATCTTGTATCTAAAGTGTTGAGAGGGGAGATGTTTTGAGAATTATCTTGCCTGTCTTAACGATTTGGCTGTAAGTCTTCCCTCATTTTATTATGCTTTCGTAAAATGGCTCTACTAATAGTATTTCAACACAAATCATCCACAACTTTGCAATCTGATCTAACCTTACCTTGAAAAATAATATGGACTGTATGGCTTCATTCTGAGAAGTAATAAGATATTTTTTTAAAACAACAGAAATAGCTCATAAGATTGGGGGAGAGCCAGGAAGAGCTTGATGTCCAACTGAGGACCTTAAATACAATTTAGTACCTTGTCTCCAGATGTAGCAATATGTTGTTCGTTCATGAGAAGTTGATAGCAAACAGGTTATGACAATTACACAGTTATTATTGAAGGTGAGACTTGAACCTGAGACTAAGTTACTTAACGTAAGCTTTAGCATATGGAACATAGTACAGCTGTTGAAATGTAAAATCCTTTTTTTACTAAACTTTATTCATGATGCTGTCTTCTCTTGATGAATTTAGCAAGAATTTTATCGTTGCCTTTCATCCTAATAAAATAGTTATCTTCAGGTTAAGTGCACTTCTTGATTCCTAAAAGCAACAACGGTTTTGTTGGCTGTGTCAGTTAAGACTTCTGTTTCTTCTGCTCTTGTTCAGATGCTGCAGATGTGTAAATGGGAAACGAGGTGCAAAGGATATCCTGGAAAAACCAGCGTTCATTCTTGCAGTTCTGCTGTTGTGGAATTTTGGGTTGTTAATTGTGGATCGTATCCTTTCAAACCATTGCGCGTTGTTTGTGTTTTTTTTTTAAACAACTTGTTACAATGTGGTACAAACCTATGAATATTATTACTATCACAGCAAGCAACACTACTGTTTGCTTCAGGGGTTAGTTGAATAACTTAATGTTTTCATTAGAATTATCATTTAGGAAAATTGAAATTGTTCCGTTTTTGTTCTGATTTGCCAGAACTGCAGGAGGACCAGCCTGACAGCAATATGCCTGTTCCTGCTGGCTGTTCCTCTGCCTGCCTACAGAAGTATTACCAGAGAGCCTCTTTTTTTTTCCTTGCTGTTGTTCTAGGTTTGTCTCATGACAAGGAAAATCTCTACAAGTGCTTTATGTTCAGGCTGTATTCAATTAGTTACGGTTACAGGAGAATTAGCAAGGTTTTTTAAAGAGGATCTGAAAATAACTCTGGAAAGTCCAGTTATTGTGAGTCAGTCTTGACATAATGTGCATTGATCTGGCTGAGGAGGGAACAGAGGAGGAAAACACCACAAATTCTATATAGCAAGGACTAGAGGCAGCAAATACTGTTTAAAAGGTTAATTTTTTGCTTTTTAAATTTCTGTTTGCTTTGGTTTATATCATGTAAGTTACAAGATACAAATGTGGTCAGATTGTTGTGCTTCGTTTCATGAAGATAAATGTACTAGTATTAGTAGATTTTTTTTGTGTGCTTACAAGTATGGTTAAGTAATGACTTCATGTCTATGCAGAATGAATTTAAGGTTACTTTCCTAATTTTTAAGTTCCATTTTAATTTGAGTTTATTGTTTGTAAGTTTGAGTCTTCCCCAGGAGACTGATAATAGTAAAGAAAGCTTGCCTTATTCCTTTCTTGACTCAAGTTCAGATATTCACTTTCAGTACAATGGCTTTCTCTTTGGGCTGATGCTTCTTTCGGTTGCCCGACTATGTCAGGTAAACTTGAGTGGCTCTTTTCTGTTTGTCACCAGATGTATTTTAGGTGCATTAATTAGCTTCATTGAGCTGCTCATATTGAAGGTATTGGGAGCAGCTGGAAGCTGAGGGGTGCTAAGCTGGATGTCTAATAGTTTCGGGAGGAAAAGGAGATCCTGAAACTCACCATAATTGCTTTCTGATGCTGCAGCATTGCAGTTCCCCGTGAGAAAGCTAAATTCTCTGCACCACCTCAGCGATGTGGCATGGTTTCCTGCCACTTTATCTTCTTCCAAGTCACTAGTCCTTAGAAAACTTACCTCTGAAGCTGCAGAGAGGTGAGGTGTATCCCAGTTTTCCAAGTTTCATGTGACAATATAGTTTCCTTCCCCATACCTGTTGTGCATAATGCTACAGAGTTCATAATTTGAAGAAATACTCATTGGCTTTTATGCCTTTGATAAATGTCCTGTCACCTTAGGAATATGACAGAGGAAGAACAGGTAGAAAAGCTTGGGTTTTGTTTTGATTTTCTTTTAGAAAAGATACCTGGAGGGCGCTCTTCTTTTTGCTGTTCTTCTGCATTTCAAACACATCTATGTGTACGTGGCCCCAGCATATGGCATCTACTTGCTGCGATCCTATTGTTTTACTGCAAATAATGCAGGTAGGATGGGGTTTTCCTCAATCACTTTTAGGGGACTGTGGGAAGACACAAGATATGCAGGTACTACTGGAACAAAATGATTATGAGTCAAATGAAAATTCTGCTTAGGTAGCAGAGTTGGGAAGATCTTTAAGGATCTTTGAAATTTACTTTGAGAGTTCGTTATTAAGAAGAAGCATAAATAAACTGCAGGTGACTGTTGAAGCCATAAGAATTATTCTGGTTATGAAATTATTAGAAACTATTTCAAAGTCCTCCTTTAAGTTTCTCTCCACTTCTTAGCACTGAAAAACATGTTTGCTATTCCTCACCTGAACTGAGAAGGCACTTCTCTTGAAGGAGAAAATACTGAAAGGTCATATAATACAGGAGCTGCAATGTGGAAAAAATAAATGCAAGCTAATTGAATATATATAAAGCAACTGAATATATTGACATAAAAGGCTATGTGCTGCTTTTAGAATGTTTTGTCTCCTTCTCCACTTGCCACAGTAACTGTTTTCATAAACTTTTTCCTTTTTGTAGATGGATCCCTGAAGTGGAGAAGTTTCAGCTTTCTTCATGTAACTCTTCTGGGATTGATTGTCTGTCTTGTTTCTGCTCTTTCATTGGGCCCCTTCATAGTATTGGTAGTAACTGTTTTTTCACCTGTTATTCCCCTGAACCATTAGAAAATTGTGTTATAGAAATAGAAACCATGTCTCATCTAAAGAAACCATTTCTTTCTTCTTTTTTGTTTCTGTAGGGACAGCTGCCTCAAGTCATTTCGCGGCTTTTTCCTTTCAAGCGAGGTCTCTGCCATGCTTATTGGGCCCCTAACTTCTGGGCCTTGTACAATGCTGCGGACAAAGCACTAACAATTTTTGGTACAGTATGCTAATCTTACTGTATGGTGTATAAATGCAGATAGAGCTCTCTGGATTTTTAGTCTTCCTTCCCCATTTGAAATGCAGGTAGTAAATTACATTTTCAGATTGCCTTAAATCACCTGATTGTCTGTGTAATCCAGTGCATGATAAGTTTCCAGCAGTAAGGAATCAGTCATTCCTCTCTGCTGTCCTTTAAAATAAAAGACATGGCTATGTACTTAGTTCAGGTACTTCATTTTCTTCATTAACATTTATCAGTTTGTGCTTTTTTATGCTTTATTTTTAGGTTTAAAGTGTAATTTTCTTGATCCCACAACAATTCCTAAAGCCTCAATGACAGGAGGGCTGGTTCAAGAATTCCAGCATACTGTCCTTCCTTCTGTGACTCCACTGGCAACATTAATCTGTACTTTCATATCTATATTGGTAAGAACAGATAATATATTTTGGAAACTTGATGTGTTTTGTCCCCCATAGATTATATTTGATTAGCGTGCACTTCACATCAATTTTAATTCCAGGGCAACAAATAAGTTTTATTTAAAAATAAAAATAATAAAACCAATTATTAGAATAAATGTGGAATTAATGTATTTCTGGATACACAATATTACTATATTCATGTATGGCTAAAATTATGGCCCCTGTGAACTCTAGAATGATTAAAAGATTGTTCAAAGCAATCTTGGATCAAAACCACTCTGCATGCTGAGCTAGAAGTAACCTTTTGTGATAGCAGGTGATTGTACTAGTTTGTGAGCAGAGATACAGATGGAACTGTTAGGGCACCTTACAGTGTTCCTAACAGCATGAGCTACGGGTAAGCGTAGTGTTCTTCACATGACAAGCAAAGAATTGAAGGTTCAGTAAGTAATTACCTGGATACAGAGTCTTTTTCACTCTAACAAGCAACTGGAAATATTTGTTTCAATGCCTTTATGTAGGAACTTTGGTAAAATTAATTTAGTGGCATAGATTCAAAGACAGTTCTTGCAACACAAATAATTACACATTACACTGATGAAATCCTTAAGGCTCTACTGGTACATCCAGATAGATAAGGTTGCTCCAGTACTTTGTAATGCTTGTGCCACACAGGCACAACCTGGGTGCAGTGGTGTTTATTTACATTGCAAAAAATCTCATTGGGCAATGGCTTGTGTTCAGGATTGCCAGACTTTTCACTGAAGTCCTGTTTTTGCCTGTTGTTTCTAGCCCTCTGTTTTCTGTCTTTGGTTTAAACCTCAAGGGCCCAGAGGCTTTCTACAGTGCCTTGTTCTTTGTGCGTTGAGCTCCTTCATGTTTGGCTGGCACGTGCATGAAAAAGCAATACTCCTTGCTATTCTGCCTTTAAGGTAAGTGAATTTTGTACCTAGTAGTTGGCCAAACTGAACTTGCAGCTGCTTGTTGAGGAATCTTCAAAGAGGATTGCTTGTTTTCAGTATATTTCATAAAATGAACATGTTTATAGAATGCCTTAAGCTGTAAAGTTTTAATAAGCTTCAAGTAAATTAATTTCAGGCACAATAAAATGTGGCTGCCTTTGAGTCTGAATGTGCTGATGTCAGTATAGCATATGTAGGAAACTGGTGTGGTGTTAAACACTATCTTTGATGACGTACTAACACAGGCTTATACTTAGTACAGAAGCTTTAAGTAGTGCTTTAAAGGTAGTAGCTGATTCCTGTATGAGCTCTGTGGGGCACAGCAAAGCTCTGTACCTATAGGATGACTGGAAGAACAGAAGTGTATCACAGAATGTTAGAGATTGGAAGGGACCTCGAAAGATCATCTAGTCCAATCCCCCTGCCGGAGCAGGAACACCTAGATCAGATCACACAGGAACGCATCCAGGCGGGCTTTGAATGTCTCCAGAGAAGGAGACTCCACACCCTCTCTGGGCAGCCTGTTCCAGTGCTCTGTCACCCTCACCGTGAAGAAGTTTTTTTTCTCATATTCAAGTGGAACCTCCTATGTTCCAGCTTGAACCCATTGCCCCTTGTCCTATCACTAGATGTCACAGAGAATGGTGTTGGGATGATCAAGCAATCAGTTCAGGAGTCTGACACACAGGCCTACACACTGCATAGACTCTTGTCTCTCTAAATGCTGAGTTGTATTAAGATGCATAGTGTACAGAAAATCTGTTTTGATTCAGATGCTTGATTGCTGTTAGAATAATGAAAAAAAAATACAACCCCAAAACAAACCATGCTTATGAAAGAATGAGGTTCAGACTTTAGGCTGCATGTAGACCCACAGCTCTTAAAAGAATTAGTTTAGCTTCCCCTTGAAACTTCCTTTTCTTAGTGACAGCTTGGGAGCAGACCTGCTAAAGATGTCACTCATGTGACATGGTGGATGAAAGCAGGCTGCTTGCTTAGTCTTTTGTTTCCACCACCCTTATTACTGCAGTGGTGCGGTACTTTTATTGCACCCAAAAAGTCCAAGACCTATTCATTGCATGTCTTGCGACTTTGCCTTTTAAAGAGAAAAATTAATTTTCTTGCCTAGCTTGAAGCATTTGACACTGCTGTCATACTCAAGCTTGGCAAACATTTATAGTTGATGTTTTTTCTCTGAATAGTTACATTTAGTGATCTGCTCTGACAGGGACAAACAAATATATTGTAGTCTTTTAGCTGCTGGGCAGTTCAAGCCTTGATGAGGTTCAAATTTAAAATGCTGGGTGGATTGATTGTTCAGGAGCCAGCTGAGGAAAGGGACCTTCTGCACTATGCTTGACAAGAACAATCCATGGTTTCTACCAAAAGTAGAAGTGAGGCTATGGTTCGTAAGCTGTCTGACCAGTATTGTCAAAACTGTATTTTCCTTTTCAGAGATTTAGTGATGTTTAAACTCTTGAAGTGAGAGTTGTGGGAAGAAGGGAATTAACACTGGAAAAACAAAAGGAAGGAGACAAGCAGGGATGACAGTGTTGGCAGCCAGGGGGCAAAGGAAAAAGACCATTTGTAGGAAACTCCAGGCCTTTGTGATGTTTGTGTTCAGTGGGTGTGTGGTTCTCTGGGTTTCCTGGCTGACTTTTCCTCTGGACTTTTATCTCTGAGGCCACGTGCTTTGGAAGCAGGAAACTTCATCAAAGATCCAGTGTTTGGAGGGACTGGGGTACTACAAAACTCTTTGACTTGTTCTTCAGTCTCTTGTGAATTGTGTCAGGTTTTCCTGAAATTAAGTTTCTTTGCTCAAAGCCAAAAGCATAACAAGTTTTTTGTCACTTTTAGCTTGTTGTCTGTTCAGAGAGTGAAGGATGCTAACATCTACTTGATTCTGACAACAACAGGACACTTCTCACTTTTTCCATTGTTGTTCACACCACCAGGTAAAATGTTTTCCTTCTTTCTGTGCTTTTGTTTTACTGTTTTGGGTTTTTTTCCAGAGGTGACATGAGGGTTATGGTTTTGGTTTATTTTATGTAATTTGTTGAAAGTTGCAGGAAGCTGAATGTCAGCCTGTTTCCATAATACAAACTCTCCAACTAGAGAAAAGAAACATTGGTTTAAAAAGCTGTGGAAGAGGTGCAGGCTTTAAGTTGAAATAGAAATGGGAAATTGTCGTAGTGGATATTTGTTATCCTTCATTCTGCCACAGTCCTAGAAACTTCCCCCTGTCTAACATAACTGTGTGAAGCACAAGTGGTAAAGACAGTTTGAAACCACAAACCTGGCAGGCTGTTTTCCAGCTGACTGCTACTTCATGCTATCAGTAACGTGGTTAAAGTCAAAAAAAAAATCAGACAGTGACATCATGTAAATCTGTATGTGTAGGGACAGGTTTGTCTGTGACCAGAAGCTGTTCCTTCCTTCCTCCCCTGTCTCCCCTTTCAATTAGTAAGTATTGCAAATGCTTGGTGTTTGCTTTAGTAAATCTCTGCTTGTTTTTAGGTGTCCTAAGCAGTAAAATATTAGTTCTGTTTGGAGAAAATAATTTAGTTGGACAATGCAAGTGTGACTAGTAGGATTTAAAGATACTGCAATTTATATGGCAAAAGGTTTTTATAATTAATTGTAAAAGTATGTTATGTTCCTTGTATTTCAGAACTTCCAATTAAAATACTGCTTATGCTGCTGTTCACTGTTTATAGCTTCTCTTCGCTGAAATCTCTATTCAGGTAATTAAAGAAGTTTGTTCCCAAAGCCAAGAACGAAACCCCTCCGTCTGTCACTGGGAACTGTGTTGTCATAAGGGGCAAACAGCACAGAAAACTGATGCTGAAGTATCAAATTGAAGAGTTACTAGTCAAGAGATGCTGCTGCCTTTGTCCTCTTCTTAGGAGGCAAGGCTTAAGTGAGGATTATTCTAGCACATCCTTGTCGTGTTTGAATAATGACAGCTCCCCAGTTAGTCCCAGCAGGCTGTGAATCCCCACCTGCTTGATGCGCTGTTAAAGCACAAAGCTGTAATGCTGTGAGGATTTAATTCAGTATTGGAGCACTTACTACAGTGAGTTATCTGGAGATTGTTTATCTGTGCCAGCAGTTATAAGTACTACTGTGGGTTTTTTGTAGTATTTTAATGTGTGGAAGGGACAGGTTATAAATAACATACACTTAGAAGCTGTAATTTGTCAACAAATCTGCAAACACTTGGTTCTCAGAACATAAAATTGCCCAGATCATCCTGTGTATCTTTACAGGCTGTAAAGACTTGACCACTTGACAAAAGATAGTGTTTATTCTTCTCTCTCCTGTAGTCTCCACTTTCCACTTTCCCAAACTTTTCATGGCAAAACCAAGCTGTATTGAAGGATGTCAGATGCTATAAACCTGTATTCAGTACTTCAGTCATCACCTGCTTTTTGTAGATGATCCTCTCTCAACAAGACTGCTTTTCCCCCCCCTTAGTATTCCAGAATTCAATCATTCTGTCTCAAGAGCTCTAACTGAAAACCTCTGTAGGAACTTGGTTTCTGCCTAGAGGTGGAGCTTTTGCAAGTTTCTTGTTCCTAACTTTCCAAAACAAACAAATTCCTTCCAGAAGAACCTGAATTCCCCTGTAAACTACCTGCAGTCAGAACCCTACCACCAGTGTTTGTGAGAGAGATGGAGGTGAAGCAGAGCAGCTGATGAGATCTCTGCTTAGATTCCAGGGCATCTTGGAACTTGGTGTAAAAGCCCCATGATAAGGAAATTAGCTGTACTCTGTCATCACACAGGTTTTTTTCCTACTGAAATTCTTTAAATTGTTGTTCAAAGCCTTATTGTGAATGTTGGTTATTCTTTGAATTGTGAACCAAGGATGTTCTTTGCACTGGTCACCAGTGATAGCTGGAAAACAGAATACTTATTTTTAGTTAACATTGTGTATTTTAACACTTTTTTTTAATTCCTCTGGCAGGAGAGAGAGGCCTCTCCTTAACTGGCTTGAGACAATCTACCTCATCCAACTTGTGCCTTTGGGAATCTTCTGTGAAATTATATTTCCTCTGACCCCCTGGAAACAGCATTTTCCTTTTATCCCTCTGTTGCTGACCTCTGTATACTGTGCTCTGGGTATCGCATACGCTTGGCTGAAACTCTATGTCTCTGTCTTGACGGAACGAATTCCTGTTAAACAAAAGGCTGAGTAAAGCCTTGGGGACCAATCCCAGGTTTTAGGGGATTATCCGGCACGGTGAGGCATTGTCACAAGGACAAACTCTTGATAGGACACATCGTACGTGTACCATCGCTACAAGGGGAGTTTTTATTGCAACACTTCTATACTGCCCAACAAAGATACCTCTGATTAGAAGCGCTTGTCACAAGAACACAGGGTGTGGTGAGATGCCTCTTGCCATGGATAAACTGTGATGCTTAACGAGGTCCAGACTTCTGTCCTGAGGAAAACCTGCCTGGCTTTCCCATTATTGTTTATATTTGAATAAAAAACACTGTGGCAAATTGCAAGGGACCATTGCTGTGGAGAAGAGAGCATTGTAACTGCATTGTGTGGAATATGTAAATTAAAAACTTGATATTTTTTTGTTTGAACATTTCTTGTGGTTTTTTTTTTTCAGCTCAGGTCTAAGCTCTACTTTGAGGGACACCTGCACAAGCAAGGATGTAGTGTCTAGCCTGGGAGCTTCTCCTGAGGTGCTTTGTCAAACTCTTGAACACCCGAATCTCCAGCTTTAAATTAGTTGCTGAGTATGTCCATCTCTATTTGATCTCCTTCCGGGGATTCTTTGCAGAGAGGTTTTAGTATTCTTTTAATCATACTTAACTTTTGTAGACCAGATCTCCTCATCTCAGATGCACGCCTCAATGTGGTGTTTTTTATCTGCCATGTTTAATGGTGTTAAATGTGGCTGGATAATGTATTTGTGATTAATGTAAAACTCTGTAACCACGACAAAAGACCAAGTGTCCACAGTTCCTTTAGTAAACTGAGGAAGAGGTATATTGTGTTCTGCCTCTGCAGAATCATGTACCCTTAAAAACAACAGTTACCTACAGCTCCATGAAGTTCATGATACTTTTTTAAACCCTGTGTAATCATCCCTAAAAGATTTTTACTCTAGAAATTGGGATCTGCTTTGGATTCCAGCACTGACACTACTGGGCAGAGAGAAGGGGTGATTTTTTTTTTTTTTTCACAGCAGTTCTTGAACTTTCTTCCATGTCAGTTGAAGAGCGTGACCCCCCTCAGAGGGGATAGCCCAGGCCATTGTTATGCTCTTTATGTTTGTTGAATATTTTGGATGTTAAAATAGAGTGTGGCTCTTGTTAGGACAGTAGTTGCTGTGGCCATTTTTAACCAACCACATTTAAACTTCTCAGAGCCAGTGAGCTCATTTTTAGACTTTCACTGCAGTTTTTGTTATTTTACTATACTTTCTGCTTTTAAAAAAAAAAACAAAACAAAACCAAACCACCAACAAACTCCATTGCCACACTTTTTAGCTGCTGTGACTGTTTCCACTTGTGTTCTACCTTTGGACTCGGCCTCAATGATTGTGTTTATCAGTCTGTAGGTGCCGTCCTGCGTAGGGGAACAGTAATATCCCACAAAACCTTCTTTGTGCTCTTCTCCAGCAGTGCCTTTGCAAGCCAAGCCAAACTCCTCCAAAGACTCCTGCCTCAATTTCAGCATCTCCTACTATGACAGCCCACCCTCATCCTGTGCAGAGAAAAGCTAAATCATAAATTTTTAGGAAAAAAGCTGGGAATCCTTTAGGACCTGGGCTATGTTTAATGGTTGTTTCAATCCTGGTACTGTTGCACCTGGTTTAGTGTTATTTTCTATTAATTCAAAAAGAAAACCTAACAACGCTGGAGGTCTTGGGGTTTCATCTGTTGGCAGGAAGAGCTCTGAAAAGAAATTGGGTTTAATTTTATTGTTTAATTAAACATTTAATTTAATTACAGGCTGGCCTCCCTTCACCCAGGGGCCTCAGCACTGCGGTAACCCTCGATCCCCGGCACAGCCGCCTGATCTGGGGCTGGGGTGGGGGTCTGTGGGTTGGGGATTTTGGGGGGGTT
>NW_010117379.1:0-2023 GCF_000699245.1 Pterocles gutturalis
CATCCGCCCCGCAGTTTTTCCCTTTTTCCTTAAGGAACTGGATTTTATATTTTTTCTTTGTTTCTTTCTTTTTATTTTTTTTTTTATGATTATTCTTTATTTTATTTGGGGGTTGTTTCATTTTTTGCTGAGCCGCCTTCCTGCCCCACCGCAGCCTCAGGCTGTGGGGGAGGGGAGCCTTGTGCTCCCTCTCTTCCCGAGGGGGTGTGGATGTGAATGTGTGTGTATATTGCGGGGGGGCTGGGGGGAACCTCACGGTATTGCAGAAGGGGGACTGTTCCGGCCCCCAACGGGCACCCGCAGGGGTGTCCGGTCAGAATCGGCTCCGGGGGGAAGGCGGTGTCCGGTCAGAATCGGCTCGAGGCGGAAGGCAGAAATCCGCAAGTGTGCGCTTAAATACGATTTTTCTTCCGTTCAGGCGAAATGTCCGTAATTTTTAGATTGAAACTTGAAAGATAAATCAAAATGGACCTTAATAGACTAGGTAAAATATACCCCTGCACGTTTATAAAGATATATTCCTGTGATGTGTAGATAATAACGCACTCTGTTCACCATCTGTGTCTTTTAGAGCACAGAAAAAAATGTCGCCATTTTAGTCTCATGCTGAAATATTATCAATCTTCGGGCTTTATCTTGTTCCCAGAACCATCCTTGCCTGATGCTGAAACGTTGTCATGCATCCACGAAGCTATATAGAGCTTTTCTGCATAAATAGATAAAGCATGCTCAATCAAAGAAAGGGATTGCAAATATATTTATACCGCGCTATTTATTGTATACGTAGATACATAACCGTGGAAGGAAAGGTTATATAGTCTGATTTTTTTTTCATTGAAATTTGATTATTACCCAATACAGACCAACGACCAATTTCTATTTTGTAGGCAAAGGAAGCATTTTTGCAATATTGCAAGACATTGCTCGTTTCAAATCAGCGCCTGTATAAAATTGAAGCCGGCCCCCACCCCTCGGACCAGATAGGTTAGATACAACAAAAGGTAACGGTACAGTCGGAGATTCTTACTGTGTGGCTCCTTTAATACCGCAAATTACATTTAGGAAAATGTTCAAAGAGAAGGAACTTGGAGTTTCACCCCCCTGCCACTCCGAAGAAAGACAAGTACAGGAGATATTACCTCCTCCTCTCCAGAAACCACACTCAGCCCCTTCTTGGGAGCCTGTAGGTTGCAGATAAGAATTTATATTTTTGTATTTGAGATTCACCCGATTAAAAGATCCCTCTGGAAGCAGAAGAAATTTATTTGCCCAAGAATTTCCCGTCCCCTCTCCAAAGGTTTTGTTCCAGGTGGTTTTTGTATTAGACTGACCACAAGAAACAAATGTGCAGAATAGAGACACCCACACAGGTTTTACTCACAAAGCCTGGTTAAAGTCCAAACCTCTCTCTTTACTATTTGTCATCCTGCTGTTAATCCCAATATTTTCCAGACGGAAAAAAAAAAAGAAAAAAAAAAAAGAAAAAAGAAAAGCGCGACCCCAAGGTAGGCACTAAGAAGCAAAATAAAAACGGACTTTTCCTACAAGCAGCCCAGTCCTCTGCCAGCATATTTTAAAAGCAGCTTTTTTCCTTGTTTACTTGCATTTCTTGCTCTGCCTCTTTTCTCGGCCACATTTGATCTTGGAAAGAACAAGAAGCTTTAAATGTGTTCTTAAGGGCCAGTAGCTGTCAAACCTTTTGGCGGCCAAGATTGATAGCACGCAGACACCACCAGAGCTTTGTTTGGACTAAAAGCAAGAAAATTAAACCCCTTGCATTTTCCAACAGCTTCGATATTTGTAAGGCATCCCTTTTGAGGGATTAAATGACAAGTCTCGTTCTATATTTTATTTAAACAAGCAACCACCAAAAAGCCCATTTAAAGCCTCCCAGCCCCTCCCCTCCCCCTCTCTCCAATGTCTTCGCAGATATGCTACATCTTGTGGGTGCATTAACTTAAAACCGATTTTTAAAATGCACTTCGTGCACTGTGGAGCAGGCTGATCCGCTGAGTGCTTGGGG
>NW_010117380.1:0-713 GCF_000699245.1 Pterocles gutturalis
GGGTGGCCAGGGGGCTGTGCTGGGGGCTCTGGGTGTCCTTTTTGGGGTGCTCTGGGTGCCCTGGGGTACCCCAAATGCTGTGGGTGCTCTTCCAGGGTGCCATGGGTGCCCTGGGTACCTTGGGTGCCTCTTCACCTTGTCTAGGGTGCCCTTGGTGTCCCTCCAGGGTGCCATGGGTGCCCTGGGTTCCCATCCAAGGTGCCCTGGGCACCCTGGGTGCCCCTCCAGGTTGTCTAAGATGTCCTGGGTGCCCTTCCAGGGTGCCCTGGCTGCTCTTCCAGGGTGCCCTGGGTGCCCTGGGTGCCTCTCCAGGGTGCTCTGGGTGCCTCTCCAAGGTGCTTAGGGTGCTTTGGGTTCCCCTCCAAGGTGCCCTGGGCACACTGGGTGCCTCTCCAGGTTGCCTGAGGTCTCCTGGGTGACCTTCCAGGGTGCTTAGGATGCTCTGGGTGCCCTTCCAGGTTCCTCTGGGTGCTCTGGGTGCTCTGGGTGCCTGTACAGGGTGTCCTGGGTGCTCTGAGTTCCCCTACAAGGTGTCTGGGGTGCCCTGGGTGCCCCTCCAAGGTGCCATGGGTGCCTATCCATGGTGTCCTGGGTGCCCTGGGTGCCTATCCAGGGTGTTCTGGGTGCTCTGGGTGCCCCTCCAGGTTGCCTGGGGTGCCCTGGGTGCAGTGGGTGCCTGTCCAGGGCACCCTGAGCCCCCACCCCAGCCTGGT
>NW_010117381.1:0-9126 GCF_000699245.1 Pterocles gutturalis
GGGCTCGTCCTTGGGAAGTCGGTCTCCCCTGAGCAAGCGGTTTTTCAAGATGTGGTAATTTGCATTAGTTAGGTCGTACGGGGGATTATGGCATGAGCTTACAGTGTGATACCCAAGCAGGTTCTTCCTTCTGTACGTAATACGCTGACCTGGCTGGAAAGTGGTTGTAGGCCTTTTATGCTTTTCCATAGGTAGATGTTTTTCCTTAGGAAACTGGACAGGACAATTATGAGCAAGCGGTTTTTCAAGATGTGGTAATTTGCATTAGTTAGGTCGTACGGGGGATTATGGCATGAGCTTACAGTGTGATACCCAAGCAGGTTCTTCCTTCTGTACGTAATACGCTGACCTGGCTGGAAAGTGGTTGTAGGCCTTTTATGCTTTTCCATAGGTAGATGTTTTTCCTTAGGAAACTGGACAGGACAATTAGAATAGCTGTCAGGCCAGTGGGACAGGCAAGTAGAAGGCCCAAAGTTAAATTCCTGCGATCTTGGAAACGTTGGCAGTTAAGAAATGAGAAACCCTAAGTTAGTACCTCTCAAAAAATGATAGCACTAAAAAGTCAATGGTTGTCAGTTATGTTTTGTAGGAGGTCCTGTGCATTAGTTTAGCTTGGGAGCAACTCTAGTTAAACTTCCTTTTCTTCCTCAAGAAAGAGCTGAGGGAATCGTGGGAAAGCTTGGGGAACACCCTGCGTAAATTTGAAGTAGGGGCAGTGAGGGGGGGGACTGGGACAGACCTGTAGCTCTGTGTAACGGTGCCTGAGGAGATCCACATAGGTGTACGTACATAGTAAGAAAAGGAGGAAATAGACCTTCTGCAGAAGAGATTGGGTTAAATCAGTTCTGCTACTTACCGAATAAATTTTCTGTTGCCAAAGAATGCCTGGCTCCTTAAAATAGCAAAATAGGTACAATTTGGGCAAACCTGAAAGGATTGCCTATGTCCTTTACAAAAAAGGAAGCTTTCTTTTGTGATTATTGGAAAAAAAAGCATGTTTGAGAACATGATGGCCCATGATCTTACCCAGCCTACAGACATTCACACATGAGAAATACTGAAGCACGTTGCCATAGACTGATTTTAGATTACTTTCTGTGGCTAATATGAATAAAATCTGTTCCTTTATCACCTGACAGGATGGAGGATTCATTAATAATTTTAAGTTTAAATTGCTGAAGTAATGAACTAAGGCTTCCAAATACATTTTATTTCTAGGGGCTTACTAACATCAAGCTTAAAGTAGAATGGTTCTTGCTATTAATGTATTCTACCTGCTTGCGCTTACTCCTTTCTCCCCTCTATCCTGCTGTGGGCTCCAGAACACCTGCTGTAATGGTTGGCCTCTGTGGGGCCAGACATGTCTTTTGTTGTGCAGTCATTCTTGGTAGGCTCCATTAAGAATTTTTATTTTATATTAAGTGAAACGGAGGCACCTCTGATTCAGATCATAGCTTCTAAACAGGTTGCATCACAGTTATCCTGAAGTGTATCTACCCTTCCCAAGCTTTGCATGAGGTAAGATGATTGTGAGTAGATACACCTCTCCCTAGCATCCTGGGGAATGAGAAAGGTAAAGCTGCTGGACTCGTTACAGCTAGGAAGCAATAGAGAAATCTGGACTAGAAGTTTTCTCTTGGGAAGTCTGCCTAAACTTGAGGGCAGTCAAACATTTTGATTATCATGCAAAGGGTCTAGGTTTAAGAATCAGAGGAATTGATTATCCTTCTCTGGAGCAATGATCTCCCTTCAGAAGGCTGAGGGGAATTTACTGGTAGTAGAAAGATTTATGGAACCTCTGTACATTTCCATGTAGTGTGAGGCAGGCTTATATAATTGTCGCTTCCTGACAGTTTGTTTCTACATAAGAAATTGAAGAAACAAAGTAGATAAATTACTTGCAGTAAATGATCTTCCAAGGTATCATTTGTGCTTCAGGGTGCTGTTGGATAACTCTCAGAAGCTATTGAGAAAAAAGAAAAGGCTAAAGAAGTGTTACTGCAGTGCTAGGATTGCTAAGAAGCATAGTTAAAGAAATTTGAAGTTTTAGTTGCAGATGCCTGTGCTATTTGCTTTTCCTTTCTGTAGATGTACTGTGATTATTCCATTGCTGCTTTTTTTTTTTTTTTTACTGAGCTATTTTGTGAGGACAGAATTCTTTTTTCAACTAACAACAACTTGTGATTCCTCGAAAATAGAATTTGAGTTTTGGTAATTAGTATGTGAGGAATTCATTTTGGAACTGTAGTTACTTAGGCCAAATCCTTGCACCTCAACTTATAAATTATCCTAATGGTTTTTATTGTTCATAAGTCTTTGCTTTCTCTCCCTCTTTCTGGGGACTTGATTAATTTCTCATGACTTGATTAATTTCCTTTTATGTGGGTGTGAAACTGAAGTTAAATCCATGGTTATGTATTTAAGGTGACAAGGCTTTTATTCAGATGTTCCAAGGTATTAATTGAAACATCATTTGGACATAGATAAGCTTGATAATAGTTGTGAGCAGCAGAAGATGAAGGAAAGGTACAAAAGGAATAAACAGATATTGTTGCCTGTGACTCCCTTCCCTCCCAGGACAGAGCTGCCTCACCAGTTAGTGAGGACTGGGAGAGGAAGAGTTCCCTCAGGTTTGCTTTACTGGCTCTTGTTCGTGGGGTGAAATGAGTCAGCGGCTCAGTCTAGCAGGGAGAACTCAAAACTGACTTAACTCTCATCCCGTTTGAGGGATCCTAGTGAAGATTTTCAGTTTTAGCAGGAAAATTATGAGCTTGTCTCCCAGGGTGTCTGGGTCCTCTGGCTTATCTTGATATGGTGGTTCTTCTGATCTTTGTACTTGTCGGGTGACCAAAGACTTTATGCCAAAATCTTAAGGAAAATAGTGACTACATGATTTAGGAGCCCTGACTCAAGAAAATCCGGGGTCTCTGTTCAAAGTATCCTTAATGCCACTTAATTCAGAGGAGATGCTGACTGCAGTTTGCTTTACTTGGCACTTAACCTCGTCCCCTTTTGTTCAGAGCCTGAGAACAGAGAGGAGTTGCTTTCCATGTTGTCCCGCAGTTGTGGAAGGAGGAGGAAGACTTCGAAGCATCCTCTTGGCAGTGTGAGGCTAGCTGCTGGTGTGGACGCTGACTGAGGAGTGACATTGCTGTGTCACACCTCCTTCAGGTGGCTCGGATGGGAAGCACAGTAGGAGACAGAAGGGAACAGAGAAACTAAAACAAAGGCTAGGGCCTGCAAGAGCTGTAAGGGAGATCCCCCAGAGGAGAGGGGATGCAGAAGAGAAGAGAAGCAGTAAAGTGTCTTTGCCCTCTTGGATCTGATAATATCGTGGTCACCACAGGAGTTTAATTTTTTTAGAGTAAGATTTGTGGTACTTTTTCTACCACTTGTATGTATTCCTAGGTATTTTAAAAACTTTTCTTTCATTGTTTAAAAAATCCCTTAATTAAAAAAAATTCATTTGTGCAGAAAAGAAACAAAAGTAAATGTTGCTTTTCCAGATTATGTAATTTAAAAAGCAAGTTTCTGTCACTTATTTCAAGGGCCTAAGCTGTTTGATTAGACTGCAGTCGTTGCTTTGCTGAAAGCTGTTAGAAAGTGATGCAAATGTTTTCTGGTTTAGGAACAGCCGTCTTGCATCACATTTTAGCAAGGTTCAGAGCAACATTGCCTCAGGGCTGTCACATCTGGGAAGTGATGCTTCCTGAAAGTCACTCTAAATTTGTGTGAAAGTTGTACTAATTCTATGTGCAACAGTACCATCTTCCATCAGAGATGTTATATAACAGATACATATAAAACAAATTATACTAATTAACCAATTTGTTAAGCAGAGATCCCGTTCTTCAAGTGACTTCAAAGCATGCACACGGGAAGTGACTTGTCCAACATAGTGGCTAATCTTGAAAGGGATTGAGGAAGTCTGATTTCTAAGCCTCTGCTTTAGTTGCTAGGTTTTATGTTACCTCTGTTCATTGTTGACATGATATAAATGTAAATTTTTTAAAAAACCCCCTAGATTTCAGTTTCTCATATTTTCTGCTTCTTTCATCTGTTCTGCAGTATAGACATCGTTAGCCTGATATTTCCAGTCAAGAGTTCTTAATACAATTTACATGAATATGATTAATATGGCCTGTACTATAGAGATGCCCATTTTGTGTAAATCAGGATAGATATAATTAAAAAGCTTATCTACTCCAGACTTCCTCTTCAGGGTTATCTGTTTTTATGCAGTCAGGATCTCATTTTCCTGCATCACCTTGGCTTCTCACTAAATGAATGGCATTTAAAAAAAATTGGTTTAAGTCATTAACACATCCTCCATGTAAGTATGTGTAGAGGTGAGAGAAATTTCCTGCTTTGAGCATGTCATCTGCTGTCTTAGAACAACCTTACACAAGTTCATGAGGTAGTTCTTATATTAAGTCATACTTTTTGGTGTACATACCTGAATGCTGAACCCTCAACTTGCTTAAAAATCTGTTATGAAGATACATTTTCCTGGTGTTAAACCTTGTAAAGGTTAATCTCTTTAAGGTGTAAGTTAATTTGTGGTGTGTATTTAATGTGCTAGTCCTTAAACTATAAAATTTGTGTGGTTTTTTTGTTTTGTTTTTTTCACAGTTTTTGATGATGAAGAAGAAAGCAAGCTGTCTTACACAGAAATTTATCAGGAGTACCAAGCTTTGGTGAGCATTATTCACTATTTGTGGTAGATTTCTAAGAAATATATTTAAAATGTTAAAGTAGTATTTAGATGAACTTCTAATTATGTTATCTTTGTTATTTAGAATTTTCTAATATTGCCTGGTACATGTTATTTAGAAATTGTTTGACTTATAGTTATCATATGCATTTTTATGTTTAAACACCAGATATGGAAAAGAGAAACCTTAACACTCAGTCATACCTCTCATGCTGTGTTACATATTTTTCATTAAAACTAATATATTCACTAGCTAAAATACTGTAATTACAAGCTTGATAATCTTCATATTTTCTGTGAAGTTAAAATGACAAACAGTATGATGTCTGAGAACATGTATAACTTGTCTTTTGTTCACTAATGAGTCTGGTAATCTTTTTAATTAACTTTCAAGTATCAGAAGAAAACTACTATAGATTTTTGGGGCATGCATAAAACGCCTATAAGCCAATGCATGCAGATTTCTAATTTTTTTTTTTTTTAACAAGGCTTGTTAATACTTGATATTAAAAAGCATCCGTTGAATAAATACAGCCCAAAATCCATTTTTGTTCTGACCCGGAAGGGTTTCAGGCACACAGGCTGAAGCCTTTTACCCACAGGGCAAAAATTATGAGGAATACTAGCCAGGAGTCTGGGGAAAAGGTAGAGAAGTGAGATTCTTGGCAACTGAAGAAACTAAATTAAGTAGTAATCAAATTTAGCAATAAAAATGCTTATTTTGAACAGTTAATGAAAGTAAGTAAAGCCTGACATCTCAGAAAAATCAGTTATGCTATTGCAATGATTTTCCTTTGAGTTTAAAAAATACAATTATGAAAAAAATTCATATGATTCTTAAGGAAAAATTTATTGGAAACGAAGGCTTGTACTTTCTTACAGGTTGAGAAATTATTAGAAGACTATCTTAAAGAAGTTGGAATTAATGAAGAGAAATTTCAAGAAGCTTTTTCATCTCCTCTTGCAAAGACACACACTTCACAGGTAAGTTTTGCTTTTTTTTCAGTAATATAATAGCAGGGTGGAGATGAAACTTAAAAAAGTTTTCTTGTTAAAACTGTAACTTTCTAAAACATAATGTGTTTGTTTATATTATGAACTTTGACGCGAAAAATATGCATCTTGAAAATAATGACATATATTTGTGTGATGTCAGACACCTTTTGAGATTCATCTTCTATGCTTTGTGTTTTCTAAATACAAAACTCTAAGGTTATGGTTTCTGCCACCTTTATTTGTATATTTGTCAGCTTTATGTTAGTCTTTAGTCCTTTACAGTAGCAGACAAACTGAGAGAGTAAAGCAATAGACATACTCCATAAAATATCTTTTCCTCTGATTTTATTATAAAACAGTAAAATCTTTTAGTCCTGAGAAGACAAGGCATGGTTAGGCAGCCCTTCACCTGCTCAAAGATATTTCAGGATTGTCTCAGGTATACCAGGCAGAGGAGTGAGAGCTTCTGTTGCCAGTTTAAATTGGGCTTTGTTGACATATCTCCTCCTAGACGTGTAGCTTCTAGGCTACACAAGCTTCTTCAGAGTGCATGTTCCTCACTCAAGCTTACAGATTTGTTCAGGAAGTCAAATGAATTGCAGTTGTAAACTTAACTGGGAAACCTTCCAGGACTTGTGATAGTATTATTGTAGACATGTTGATCTAAAGATATAAACCATTAAATTATTTTCTTGACTCTTAGCTCAACTTGTATTGTCTGGAAAAATAGACAGATGGGAGAGTTAAATATTAAAAACATGCTCCACAGAATTTAAATCTTAATGTGATTTCAAGCAGACTGAGATGGTTATGATTTCTCTAGGGTTTTTAATTTTGCGCATTATCTTCCCTCCCACAGGCCATTTTGCAAACAGTGTTGGCAGCAGAAGATTTTAGACTATTTAAAAATATGATGGTACGGAAAAATATTGAAATGCAATTGCAAGCTATTAGCATCATTAAAGAAAGAAATGGTAAGAAGTGGTAAATACAGGGTTTTACTTCTCTTCATCTTTAGCATTCTTTTGGTGACTGCGTGATCTGTTCATAAATTAGTATGGAGTACTGGTTCAGTTCCAGTTCAAGTTAATGCAAAACATTCAGTTGGTTTTACTGGGACTATGATCTCAATACTTGTGTGTCCTTGGCTTGTGTTCTCAGTGACAGCTGTCTGTATTCATTTTTAAAGTAATAGATTTTTCAGTTCTGCTTAAGTTTTTTTATGAAACTTGACTTAGGTTTTTGTTAAATAATTTTCATTATAATTTTGAGTGTTAAAACAATGATACCAGTTCATCAGCAATGACAATATTGCTAGTTTGAATTACGCTACTTGCGTAGCAACAGTGCTGTACTATCTGCCATGCTTACTTTGCAGTTCACACTGTAGAGTTGCCTATGACAAATCCATACAGAAGGCAGAAGTTATGGCCTTCATCATGCTAATACATGCATGCGTTTAAAGAAGAGAAAATAATTTACACCCAGCTCCGCTTCTTTGTTGATGTTTCTGAAAGGATTTTAATCTGCTCACTTCTTTCTTCCATGTTTTTAGCTTTACCATTTTGGTTTTTCTTCTAACTGCATGCGTGTTTTTTCAGAGAATAATTTTTGAATTTCAAGTGTCATATAACAGCTGAATTTGAAAATGGTTCAGTTAGTCATGGCCGAGTTGCAATGGATAGGAAGTGCCACATGATGTTCAATGCAGACTGTGGCTTATGCTTTACCCTTAGATGCCAAAACTTTTGTAGTTCAGAAACCTTTGCCTTTTTGCTAGTAGCAACTTGATGCCCAGGATCTAGAATCTTCTTGGAAACAGTTACAGAGAGGAAGAACTTTTTTTTCTTTCTCCTCTGTGCCTGAATAATGGTGCCAAGTGGAGTACAAAATAATTTTATTTAGAGTAGTGCATAAATTTTGCCATGTTTTTTATAGGTGTGTTGCCTGACTGTTTGACAGAGGGTGCTGATGTATTCAGTGAAATTGAACAAGAAGAAATGAAAATACTGAGGGAGGTTCTAAGGTAAAAAATGAGTCAGTCCTACTTCGTACGTTATTTTAAAATAGAAGTGTGTAGGGCTTAATTCTTCCAGCCTTTTCCAGGAAACTGCCTTCATCTTACACATGACATGGATGTTCTTGTCAAACTCTTACCCAAGAGACAATGAACAATTTTGGGTGGGTATGATCAGCAGTGTTTAAAGACAGAGATTACCGCACTGCCATGATGAACTGTCTTGATGATGCATGGAATGATGTGCAACTTGGAGCCCCATCATTTCCATTCTCCCCTGAGTCTCCAGGCAGACCTGAAGTTAGACGTGGGTTAGATGTCTGTGGACAACAGGAACACAGCAGGTGTAATCCATTCAGGGAGCACCCTAAACATTAAAGCCTTGGAAAGGCAAATTCTACTTTTGCAGTAGGCTTTGTTCCTTTCTACAGCTCCCTTTGTAGTTGTGTTCAATGACTGTTGTTATGATCTTAGAAGAAGTGTGAGGACTGATATGACTTCTGTAGATTCTCCTCCACTCCCAGTTCACACGTATATAAACACAATCTTAAATAATAGCAGATTAATCCATCTGTATTCTGTAAGTATTCCTGCCTGTCTCTAAACCAGCAAATGAAACATGGGATAGATGAGCCCTGGAAATTCTTGCACAAATATTTTTGCACCGGGAAAAAGAGACTGAGGATGGTGGGTTCTGTGTGTTTATCATAATTATTTCTATTAAGAGGGCATTTTCATTTAAGTCATGGAAATATTTTGGACACTAAGAAATTCACATTATCCTGTAATTGTTTTGATAGTCCTCAAATATTTAAGCAGTGCTAAATTTACCTGGAAGTCACTGATACAAAGGATGTCTTGAGTATTTACTCATATTTTGTGTTACAGGAAATCAAAGGAAGAATATGAAGAGCAAGAAAGGAAAAAGACTGAAGAAGTGAGTAGCTTGCCTTTCCATATGAGTTATGCTGATGATTAAGAAAGGAAGGTCATGCTTGACCAATCTGATCTCCTTCTATGACCAGGTGACCCACCTAGTGGATGAGGGAAAGGCCGTGGATGTCATCTGCTTGGACTTTAGCAAGGCCTTCGACACAGAGTCCCACAGCATTCTTCTAGAAAAGCTAGTGGCTCATGGCTTAGACAGGAACACCCTTTGTTTGATAAAAAACTGGCTGGATGGCCGAGCCCAGAGAGTTGTGGTGAACGGAGTTAAGTCTGGGTGGCGGCCGGTCACCAGTGGTGTTCCCCAGGGATCGGTTTTGGGGCCTGTCCTGTTTAACATCTGTATCAGTGATCTGGATGAGGGGATTGAGTGCTCCCTCAGTAAGTTTGCTGATGATACCAAACTGAGTGGGTGTCTTGACCTTCTTGAGGGTAGGAAGGCTTTTCAGAGGGA
>NW_010117382.1:0-10889 GCF_000699245.1 Pterocles gutturalis
CGCGGAAGATGAACGCGTCCCTCGGGCGCTGTGGAGCAACGCGCAGGCGCGGCCCATCCTCCCGAGGGGAGGCAGCCGTGGGCAGCACGCATGCGCGACACCCCTGCCGACCGGAGGAGGCTACTGCGCATGCGCACTAACTCCCTTGAGGTGGTGTCAGGGGAAGGGCGGTGGTTAAAAAGCCGGTCAGGGAGGGCGCGAGGAAGGAAGGTGTCGCGTCCTGCAGCCCGCTCTGTTGTGAGGCGGCAGGGCGCAGCTGCCCTCACGCCAAGGGCAGCATTTCCCTCAGGGTTCCTCCCTCGGCCCTATGCCGGGTAGAGAGGGCAGCTGGAGCTGCGCTCGGTAACGGAGCAAAAGCCCGGCCAGCTGCGGCAGGGGAGCGTTACTGCACTCGTTAACCAAGGATTCAGCTTTGGCCACGTTAGTCTTCAGCTAGATGTGGAGAGTTAGCTCAGCAAGGGGGGCTGACAGGCACCAGAACATACACTAGAGAAACAGGTCCCACATTTCATACCATTCATGCAATGTGCTACAGTCTTCTAAACCATGCCACAATAAAAAATATCTTCTGCAGAGGGCACATCATTGCTGTATCATAGAATCACAGAATGGTTTGGGTTGGAAGGGACCTTCAAGATCATCTAGTTCCAACCCCCTGCCATGGGCAGGGACACCTTCCACTAGCCCAGGTTGCTCAAAGCCTCATCCAGCCTGGCCTTGAAAACATGATTTTTTTCCCCAAGGTACACAGACAGATTTTACACACCTTCTTTCATTTCTTCAACCCTCTGCATTCAGGTTAGAGTAGGAAAATTCATGAAAGAAGGAATTATCAGGTGCACCTTCAGAAGAATTTAAGCCCTCTTTCTATTCACATGTTCTCAGCTAAAACATTGTACACAGATAAATCAGACTGATTTCCACTCAGATAAAGTTTTAACTAGTAAACATAACTTTAAAATGAAAACCAGAAGTCTTACATAAAATCAATTCTATTTTTATTCAGCTCTTCAGAGAGTTTTAAGATTGACTACATGTATTCATTAAGCCTTTTCTTTAAAGTCTATCCAAATAATACTGTCCATTTTAAAATAGGTAAGCTATCCAGGTAAAAAAACAACCAACCACAAATAAAAAACTTGCCGTATTATCTTTGGAAGAAAATGTCACGTAATACATGTAAGAGCTTGAATATTTACATCTCAACTCCTTCAATATCTCAAACTCAACGTTTCTTAAGAAACGGCACTCAGAACTGTAGTCAGTTATGTCTTACTGAGGTGTAGCCACACTGGAACGGTACCTAGCTAGAGTCTACTAAGCTTCAACACAATAAAAATAGTCATACTGAAGAGAACACATAAAAACCTGGTATTTTGGTTTCAAGTTATGGCAAGCCTCATGGTAAACAACTGCATTCATACCACAGATTCAAAAATATCCTACTTGGACAAAATGCTTTTTCTGGGTTAGCAAACTATGCTAACCTGAAAAGTCAACAGATAACCTATCTTGCCAGTATTTTCTGGAATGCTACAATTACAGAAATACCATAACAGTGGAAATAAATAATATAGCCACAGCCCATGTTTTCAGAAACACCTGTTTGGCTGCAGCACATATGGAAACACACACACATATGGGGTATTTATACTGACACTGTGCACCCACATATAGATTGCCTTATTGTAATGATGTTAGATTTATATAACGTCCCTCAGTTTACTAACATTGCCTTCCCAGGACTCACTGATGTGGGAAAGCATACATACAGCTGAAAAAGCAACACTAAATCACTAACAATTCATTAAAATTCTTTAAGTAAATATTTTAGGCCATCACATTACTCAGTTCATTTTTTTTCTTAGAAAAGTGCTGTAGAAAGACTGACTTAAAACCGTATCCTTATGTTTAAGAAACGTATCAAGATTGAGTGGGAGGCAATGTATTTATTTTTACTGCTAACAGAGTGCTTCTCTAGAAACAGCCCTATTCCATGCATGTGGTTCTTCATATGATGACCTGAAGTTATCACAAATGCCTATTTTTATACTCTGTTACTTCCTTGTTCAGTGATTTATTCAAGACAAATAAGATAACACATGACTGTGCAGGGAGAGGTCACAGTTTCTTCTTCTGTCTCTAGGAGGAATATGTCATATGGATTTTTAAGAAGTTGGTTCTCTAACACAGTCTTTAAGAAGCTTACAAACTTTGGAGGCATGCCAGATTACTTTGACAATTTAAACTTGGAAAAAGATGCTTGTTTTAAGGAATTTAAGCCAGGCACTATATTTAAGACAAATCATAATTTTATTTTGGTAATTATTACTAAGTTTTCTAAGAGGCACTTCTGTGGATAGAGCACTACCATTGAAAGATGCAAAAGTATTATACATTTATGACTGTTACTTTATTGTATGGTTATACTGGCAAAAGAAGTAAGATGAATAAAAGCAAAGTTCTACTGAAATGAAAACTTCCAATCAATTCAAAGTAGATTTCTTTGAATTCCTAGAATTAGGAGTCTAAAGCTCTTATTACAAGAGATACTATTGGCAACTGCTCTGTTTTTCTTGTATAAAACATCTGCAATGACATGTATCTATTTATCTAAGTTACTCAAGGCCTTCACGATTTTAACTTCACCCATCTTTACAATAAATGTTTTTATTCCAAACAGGAAAAAGAGCTGTAGGAATTGCATGACTGTCAGTGGCAAAACCACAACTCCAAAATCCTGCCCTCCCTTCTGCAACTATTTCAAGCACCACATCCCTTGTATCTGTGCTACCTTATGTAAACTTCCCAGAAGTACATGGTACAAAATGCTTATTTGTAAAGGCTGCTGTGTAGTGAGGAGGTGCATGTCAGATGGCACAACCCGGCCCTATAAGAATTTTCTAAACATTAAAAAAGCCTGCAGAGACCATTTCAAACTTCCAAATAACTTTCCCACAGAAGTACTGAAAAATGTTGTAAATTCAATCATTGACCAGCTCCTTTATTTTTTATTAATTTTCAGACTCATCAACAATCTGTCTGAAACTCAGGAACTCAGTTTAATCCTATTCAGAGGAAGAGGGACATGCCACGTAAGACGTCTTCAGGAAATAGAGACAAATCCAGTCTCAAATTTTGACTCTACACAATCTAAAACAACAGGTAATGAAAAATCACTCTTATTAATAGGTAGCACAGATAAATGCATAGTAAATGTTGTATGTGTAACAATTGAGATACGCTCAAGAAACTAGTGTCCTGAAGCCCAAACAGTTTGGACTTACTAAGTGCATATTATTAAAAAAAAATTAACAAAAAAACCCAACAACAATGTATGTTAGTTCTCAAATGATGCTGTCAAATCCATTCTCCATTCCTTATCCCTCTCCAAAATATGGCTTGCAGCCACATTTGTAACCATTTCCTGGCTGGCTGCCTCTAAGTACAGTTCAGTGCATTCACCACGCAACCTCTTGCTAGGCTGAGACTCTAATGAACTCTTCCACGGTTGGGCTTCCAGTACTTGCACCGTTTTTAACATCCTGCCACCCATTTCCCTATCATAATGAAGATGTTTTCAGTTAACCACCGGCATGCCACCTGTTAGTGATTTACTGATAAGATCCTTCTGATTATACAGGTGGAAAGTATTAGGGCTTTTATTCTCCTAGACCAAAGAACTAAAATACTCCTTTCTCTCACTGTTTGACCCACTTGTCAACCTGAGGTTACTACCCCTCTAAGATGGACAACACAAGCAAGCAAATACCAGCATCTCAGCCCCTGCAGTGCACAGGTCAATGTAAGGAGTCAAACACACATTCTCCAGCAGCTTGAGGCTTCTCACCAAGCAGTATGCCAAGTAATTGTTCATTGAAGGGTGTGATGAACAGCTAGAACACTAAGCATTACGTTTAGGAGTAAGGCTCTCTTAAATGTAAGGGAAATGCTTTGATTTTAATTTACAAATTATTCTGATGCAGATCAGATCAAGAAGTGTGCATCAGTACCCTATGAATATTAAAACAGCAACTATTGCTTATAATCAGTCTTTGAACTGCAAGCCTGAAAAACTTTTGTTAATGATGGTTATTCTTGCAGCATCTACCATGGCAACTTATACCTTTGTGATCCTGGCATCTCTTTCAGGGGAAAGGTCACCCCTCAGAAAAATCTCAGAGCTTTGAAATAGCTGAGCACTCTTTCAGAGTATTTATACAGTTCAGATGTTTGCTGCACTCCTTTCAAATCTGTTAAAAAAACCCCATCACCTAAAGAGCATTAAAACCCCAAGCAATGTACCTCCTGGAAACCAACAGATTCGACGACACATAGCAGTAGCAGCATAGGTAAATGGGGTATGTTTCTGAATCCTTCTGTTGTTTCAAATAAATACATCCATCAAAAAATCAGCTAGAGGCAGATTAATGGAATAAAAGGTCCCTTCGGAAGTTGTACATCTTAAGGGATTAAATACCTTAGCCTACAGAAATCAATCCCTTGTGTAAGTGGAGGGGACGACAAGAAGGAACACAACTGGTGTACTTGCTTGATGAACACTTACAAAGATTTATAAGAGCTTTACAAATGGATTAAAGAAGAACAAAAGTATCAATGAAGTCTAACCAAAGTAATGTTCTCAGTTAGCCCTTTAGTAAAGAATCAAAATCCAAGTCAAATTTAAAAATTTAAATAATTTAACCTACATTAAAACTTGAAAACAGAATAGTACTGCAGATATAGAGGGATACCCTTATTCCATCCAAAACATAAGAATGCAAAATATGGGCTAAAAAAAAAAATTCTGGAAACTGACATCTGGTGAATAAAAAACAAAGATACTGGCAAAAGCAGAGAGGAACTGAAAAGATTTACATCTGTTTTCAACAGTGTAAAAGAAAGCTTTGGCATTTGCACCACTGTAGAATGTGAAGTCTCAAACAAATCAAACAGGCCTTTTAACCAAATCTGTTATGAAATACATTAAAATTTAAAAAGTTAAAACATACCCAAGTATTATTCATCGTATTATGCAAACATCTAAAATGCAAAATTTGGCTCTGCAAGTCGGACAAGGCACTTGGCTTGACAGCCAGGTCTCTGGGTGCTGCTGATCCTGCCGGCTGGCAAACCATTTGCCCATGCAGGTGAGGCACCACATGGGACGACAGTAGCATTGCTGGCATTCCCCTTCGTTTGGCTCCTGGCAGTTCTTGATGAGCTTGATGTTAGCGATAGTCTGCATACACCCTATGCATGGCTCCAGCTCCTAAAAGAAGAGAAAAACATCAAAATTAGGAACTGCACAGAATGGTTTCTGTTATTGCTCTTCAAAGGCATTTAGAAAATTATCTTCGCACAAACACAGAAGGAACCTGAGTTGGGCAGACCTTTAAGGCAGAACTGCCCCACCAGAAGATACCAAATGGCTTCAATCTCCAGAGCTGTGTTTTATCAGAACACCCTCTAATGAAGGAGAACAAAATATCTCTAAACAGAAAACCCAGAACTGCTGCATGAGGCCGATTAAACATAAAAGACTGAAAATAAGTGTTCGTTCTCCTTCTGAAGAGCTCCACCTGTTTCCAGAGCACACACAGAGTAAGGTAAGGAAGCAGCCACCTTTATAATTCAGACATGCTATTTTTCAAAAACCATACCAATATAAAGAAAATAAAAGCAAACAGTTCTTACCACTTATTACAGCAAATGGCTGTTCCTGTCTTCCATGTTTGTAAGTAAGAGACATAAATAACAGAGGAAATCGGAACTGAACACAATGGGCACTCATCTTGAAGGACCAGAAATTTGCTTAATTTTTCTTGGATAATATTGGGATAATTGATATTTCCCCACTGTTAATTATGCCACACGAACTTGCAGTTGCATATAGGGAGATCATCTTGCTATGAAGAGTTTTGCAATTAATAAATTACAATTAGCATCTCCCATGTGGCTTCCAACCAAAGCTTCCCCAGAACTTGACAAAACTTCAAAAGACAGCACACTGAACAGGGACGGAGACCTGAATCCTATTCATACTGCTATCGGTGGAACAAAAAGCAGCTCTGCTTTGCGGTCTCTAGTTCCACCTCCAGTGTCTCTTCACTTGTCAGATCAAGCATCTGTTCAACCACACTGGCAGCTGACTGGGGCACGGATCATCCATCTGTGCCTCTTTTCACCCCCATCATTTTCCCCAACCAGGTTCAATGCAGACAAAGTGTTCTGTTAACATGGGGATGAGGAGAGTGCAGGAAGCAGGACTGCTTCCTTGAGAAGCTGCATCAGCTTTTAGCTTGTGAAATTAGGGATTACTTTAGTTTTTAGGCAGGAAAAACTCTAGCATAAAAAGGTTAACTAACTTTTTCAACTTATTTATGGAGCTTCAGAATAGGGAAAAATCCCGTGTTGTATTTTTGATGTCCATATCATAATTTCCGATGTTATTTATCACTCTATGTCAAACCAAAATTCAGTAGCTCAGCTGACACTTAAATGTGTCGCAAATTAAAAGCCCTGCAAGAAAGCAGCTCTCTCAGACACCATATAAGCTGCATGACACTACCAAAGATACCAAGTACTCACTCCATTAGGTAGAACATCTGACACAGACTCGCTGTGAGGTCACCAGAACTAGTTTAATCAGTTACCTCTGGTACATTGAACAGTGCTCTAGTCACATATACAATTGCTGCACAAGTATAATAATGACCAGGTCTCCACAAATATTACTGAAGGAAGGACTCCATGGCATTATTTACAATTAAACCAAGCCCCAATTAAGAATAATTAATTTATTTCAGCAGAAGATCCAGCAAAACCTGGCTGTCTAGAAAAGCAAGCTGTAATGGAACAAACTGCCTAGAGAATGCAACAACAGCTGTGATTCTAGCTCCCCATAAACTTTCTGGAAATGTAACCTCACCATTTCCAAATGTTTTAAAGTAAAATTTTTTATGGAAATTATTATAGGGAACTTTCTTCCACTATACTATTTCTCATGTCTCAAAAAAATCTAATGTTCACAATACAGTTTGTCTCCTCATAGAAGGAGCGTAAGCAGCAGCCAGAACTACTTTTATTACATTTACTGAAATGGATGGTGAGCCCTTGTGACGAATGCACCTGCCCTGAGTGACCAGCACTTTGGTTCAGGCATCACCGACAAGCCAGCCTGACTGGAGTCGGCCCTGCTGTGCAGACCTTGAGAAATTGCGCTAGGCCCCTAAGTAAAGGATTATCAATTACACAGTAATCACAGGCTCACCTATATTGAAAAGTGTAATTATTACAGTCTCACATGGATAGAAAGTCTCACCTGAGTGCTTGGAACAGAATATGACTGGTTAATTTCCACCAGAGATGTAAAGGTTTCGAGAAATAAATCACTAAGGCTTTGATGGATCACAACATTAGCTGCATTGCTGATGGGAGCACGGAGCTTTTCTCGGAGCTCCCCATACTCTGTGGAGTTCAACCTGAAGAAGAAAAGATGGAACAAAATGTTACCATGATTATCCATTCGAATACCTTGATAGTACATTGCAGAGGTTAACGTCAAAGAAGTGAACCCACAGAAAAGCTATGTAGGTTGGTACATACTAGTCAGCATAAATACACAGTGAGTATTTTGTTTTCTTTTGCTGAAGTAATCCGCATGAACAAAAGCAATACAGATACACAAGTCATGCTTTAACTGTAAAGTACTGCATGCACAATTTTTATTCACCCTTTTAATGCCTATTTGTCTAAATTCTAGTTTAAACTCCTGAGGACAGAAATTTGAGTTATGTCACTGTTTCATGTATCACATGGTGATATAGTACATCAGAAGAATGTAAGTCCGCACCAGTTTCTGCGATTTTATTATATAATTTTAGATAAAACCTGAAATTTCAGGTTACAAACAGCTGCTGAATGTGACTTACACTTTCATTTAAGGCTGTAGCAAGCTGCATTTCAAACTAGGTTGCTTCTGCTAAAGTAAGTCTCTCTAAGCGAGGCCCACAGACCTCAAGTGCCACATGAGACCTTGTGCAGATCCTGCAGTGACACATCACTGTTGTTACCCCTTTTTAATATAACAGTTCTGAACTGTAGATTCAGAACTCCCCGGCTCGATGTTTCCACTCGTTAAACAGCTTTCATGGAGATGCGCTGGGAACATCGCCCTGAAATTCCTCATTCTTCCCACCACTTGCTGAGTTTCTGTAGCCCAGTGCAATGAAATGTGAGCGTAGCTTTAGCTCCCGGTGGTCTCCATTGTTTTAACTATTACAGGATAATGTTGTTTGTTACCAGATACTATCTGAACCAATAACAGAGACCTTTGTATCCAGACGAAAAATACACATTGAACATGCAGGGAAATGTGTCCTGCCTACACAAAAGCATTTTTCTTCCTGAAACATCCCACTGTATCTTAAATCTGTTTCTGGATATATACAATGATCCTATATCCTTAATAGGGGAATTTTGTCCTATAGCACTTTTCTTAAATCCTGTATGACTGCATTCTAGCAGAGATTTGCTATTTCTGACTCATCTTCTTACAAGAACTTTTGAACACTCTGCTTGGTGCTGTTCTGTTTAGCCACAAATTAAAATTTTGGGGTTTGGATTTTTTTCCCCTAAAAGGAACTGCCAGAGAAGCCATTATTTTCTCAGCTGGGGATGTAGTTTTATCACTCTGGCACTGAAACACAAAAGAAAATCATCAGTTGTTTAATACTTATTTGGTCACCACTCTCACCGGTCTATAAAAATCTTAGGATTGTCATCCTTACCTTAACTAACCTCTGAGCTATGTTCAGCTAGGTACCTAACACAAACACCTCTATGCCTTCCTCATGCTTGCCAGGACCCCTCTGCTCACCTACAAGTCTGGTGATCTGCCTGCTTTTAATTACCTAGTAAATAAATGCTTCTGACATACAAATTTACAGCAAACAGACACCCAAATGCCTTTTCAATTATATAGTTTTAGGACCATTAGCGTGGCTTTCTGTACTCCTTTAAATGACACAATGACAACAAAGACTTTAGCACCATTCTAATCAGCTTTACAGGTTTCTGCAGAAAGTGTACTTTTGCCTAGCTACATAGAGAGACTGATGAAAAAAATAGCATGGGCCCCCGGAAAACAAGCCCTAACAGTTCACACCATGTCTGCTATCATTTACTGCTACGAGAACACAGAAATGGACCAAAGTCACTTCCTTGCTTTAAGGGCAGTGAGCTTGCAGTAGCTCAGAGAGAACTCTTCTCAGAAGCAACAAAATTATGAGCCTTGAGCAGGAGGGGGGAAAAAAAAAAAAGTCATGGGTGAACAACACCAGTTTTAGACAAATAACTATTTCTCCTCCCCCAAAGTCTGGAAGAGCAAAGATTCTCCCTTTCATTCCTGTTCATCTTTCACCTAAGTTTTTCCAGTTACTGCTTTCTGCATCCAACACAATCCTCTTCCTAAGAATGGATCAAACAGGGCAGTCCCTCTGTTTAACCATTGTGCATTCAATACTGTAGGTGTATGGATCTCTCTAAACAACCTTTCTTCACTGCACTGCATGGCATAATGGTGCATACAGCATCTCTGAACAGCAGGCAGGGAGCAAAAAGGAAGGGATGAGACCCAAAGAGTCTTCAGATCTGCCACAAAAGCACTCCATTAGCACCATCAAATATCATATATATATATATATAGATATATAACATAACACAATAGTTATTTTACCGGATATCAAATGCCTTCACGTAGGGATTATTACTGGTAACGCGGATGGTGAGGAACTGCACAGGCATATTTGAGTCTGGGGTGAGTTCATGCTGTCTGGAGTCAGTCACCGTCAAACGAATGTCCTGCTGCTGCGCAACGTGCAAACAGTAGGTGGTCACTTTAATCACCCACGTGTCCGTAACAATCACCCTTGCACCTGGGGCTCCGGTAGCAAATTTGTCAATTCTCCTAAATTCTGTATTGATGGAAGAAGCTACTGCCTTCCAACCTGACTGTGGGAGAGCATGAACAGCAAGTGTACGGGCTAATGGATGATTATTCCAGCCTTTCCGTGACCAGTAATATGCCAGGGCACTGGTGACTGCTGGAAAGAGAACAGCGAAAAAGAAGAAAGTTTTCCATCCTTTTGAAGCCAGGTAGAAAAAACAAAGATGTTTTTCAGGTGCAGCAAAGCACATACCAAGGTAATAACCTGTAAGGAAGAAGACTTACTTTCAGAAGGCAATTAAGTACATGCATAAACACATAGCCTTGACCCATATACACATACCCTGACCCAACCAGTGAGTTCACCTCCAGCAGAGCTATTGTACTTTTGGATGATAACTCAAATTCAAGTCTTGTCCTAAGCAATCTGAGACAAATGCTTACCTGTCACTGATTTTTAACAGAATTATGTAGATAAATGGAGCTGATTTGAACTTGCAGGTTAAATAAAATTACCTGTAAGATGACACTTAGTATTAGCAGAATTGTATGGCTACAGAAAGCTGATTTGAATTTGCTGATTAAATGCTATTCCTTTGTAATTGCATGTACTCCAATGCAACCAACTAGTTATAAAGTTTAGGGTGTATATTACAAAGAAGCTTGAGAGACACTAAAATACTGATTTCCAAGATGTACAGTGCAATCTGATTCACCCACACCTGCCTGCACCCAGCATACGGACACCACTGGGGAACCCCCTTGCTCCCGCCGGGCACAGCAGCTTCCCAAGCACAGACCTTTGCCTTTCACACCCGCTAGGCCGAGACCTCCCGTTTCTCCCCGGTGACTCTCCCGTGGGGACCCCTCCCCACCACCGGGCCCTCCATCCCTCCCGCCGCCGGCCGGGGCTCACCGAGGGGCAGGAGGGAGTGTGCCA
>NW_010117383.1:0-21886 GCF_000699245.1 Pterocles gutturalis
TCTTTTCCAACCTTAATGATTCTATGTTACATTCTGTGTTACTTGTGAGATTTATAGGTCTCTTAAAGACAAGTGCTGCCTCATTTCCTAATGACTGTCTCAATTGCATACTTGCTGCCAAGTCAAAATATGTCACAAAACATATACACAGTTCTCAATAAGAGAAATTCTGTACATAATTATGTATATATTGATATAGATATAAATGCACATCCTCTAATTTCTGGTGGTCTCTAATTCTAGAAGTAAATGAAGTGCTTATGTTATTTTGAGGTGCTTTCTTAAAGTGTACATTATTCTGTAACACAAATGTCAGTTTGTTACCTAACTCAGGTTCTGGTCTTTTCTGGTACAAGCTATAAACAATGAAAACAGTAGTATATCTAGAACATGGTAAAAGAAAGTCTCCTATAAAAATTTAGCCTTTTGGAAAGTAGTGAATGCCTTAATATAAGCAAAAAGTACACACAGGAATGCAAACTACCTTGCAGTGCTACACAGCTGTTTGTCAGGAAAGCTTTGATGGTTTCATCTAAATGCTTGTCCCATCTTAACCCTTGAGGATGCACCAAGAATCACCAATATATCCAACGGCATCTAGTTTGACTTACTCCTGCAAAAGAATTTGGATAGGACAAATTTTGTGTTCAGCTGGGCTCACTTGGATCAGTGAGGTGTCTGAGGTTGACATGGTATCTGTCCATTTTCTGAAGAGCAGAGATTTTTTGATATGCCAACAGGTATTTTTTTACACCTTTTTTTTTTTTTTTTTTTAATATAAGATACCTACAGGAGCAGTTGCTGATTTTTTTCCTACTACTATTCTCTCTGGCCTAATGAATCTCGAATATTTCTTTGCAAAGTGAGCATGAGTCCAGGCTGTCCTCACCCAGGATTTGCCCATTCCTGGTGGTGGGGGCCAGTCCTGATTTTCTTTGCAGAGATAAGACCTAGAGGCAGCTAATAATGACAGGCACAAGGGTTTAGGTGGAATTTAGGCTGTCTGTATCCAGAACAGCTTAATCTACGTAACTCATTCATTCTGACATCTCTTCTGGCTCTTCCAAAGAGGTCAGAGTCTGAACTTGTGATAGGCACACGTACGAAAAGCTGAATGTGTCCTGAATAAGGCTACTTTTTTAAAAAAAAAAGTAAGGGTCCTGAGCAAAGCTCTGTCAACAGCATCTTCCAACAACAACACTACAGCAGTTGCTGCTTTTGTGCTTTTTTACAAAAGGAAATGGCCCTGTGATGAAATGGCCCCTCCTGTGCCCAAAGGGGCAGGTTTTAGTAACCAGGATGAGAGCAAATGGTTAAGTGCGTACTAGCAGCAACCCCAACGCACTTCTCTGCCTGCTGTTTCACATCGTAAATACTGTTCAGTTTTAATTAGCTGACCAGTACAATGAGGTGTAAATGGTTTTACACGTCTTCCAATGTCTACGTGTTACTTAAGCAGGCACTCCCTTTTGTCATAATTTTATGGAAAAAACACGTCATGCATTGGAATATATATCACAAAGATAAAAAGGCAAGCCCTTCTCCTTGCATGAAAACCTTGGAAAGTTTGTGAGTTATGTCATAAGTCAATATGCCAAAAGTTTCACTGAAACAGAATTGTGCAGTTGAGCTTTTGGAAGTGTGGGAGTGTAAGAATTAAAGCTTCCTTTGAAGCCATTCAGGTACTGTCACATACTGTTTTTCTCACTTATTCAATCAGTGGATTTTGAAGGTAAGATCTTCAAAGCTGTAGCACAGGTTTCTTTCTTTTTGAAACAACAGAGTAACCAATAACTGAGGTCAGACACTTTGCTGTGCAGGAAAGCAGCTCTCAGAGGGAGAGATAACATGTACTTTGCCACCAAGTTATGCAGCAGAGTGAAATACGGGGTAGGGGGGCTGCAGGGCTCTGTGTCTGGAGCTGGGGTGGGCTTGGTAGCCCTAGAGCCCTACAAGAGTTGTAACCCTATGGGATTTTTATTTGCAAAGTGGGTATTTGTTGGCTACCTGTGAAGGGAGTATCATACTGAGAAATAAGGGCTATAAACTGAGCAGAATTCTTCTGAGCACAGGGGGAAAGAAATGAGAACAGACCTTTTGTTTCCTGAATCACACCTAAGTGTGTTTGTAAATCAGCTTTTTAAAGCTTGTGTTGTTTTTTTTTCCCCTTAGATGCTTTATATAATTCCTTTTGCCACAGTGAGAATGCTATAAATATATGTATGCATGTATGGAAATAAAGCTAGGAGACAACAGAATGTGGTACATTTTAAAGCACAGGACAGCAAGAATAGCCTTGGAGAACTCTCTGAAGACTGCAAGACTGGTTCTTATTTTCTGAAATGTTGTTTTCCGTATTAGCTCATTCCCTGTATTGCGGCACCATGTTTTTTGCTGATAGCTCAGTCACCAGCAATTTGAACTTCTGAAAAATAAGAGTGGAAATTTTAAAGGCCCAGGTTGAATCCAGGCCAATACCAGGCTGCCATTTTTGCATCACTATAGGGAAACAGCAGCGTTTGGTGGATAAAAAATGCCTTCTTCTGCCTTTAGAAAAACGTTAGCATCTACTTGTATGAAAATAATGTAATTTGCTTTTGTACAATGCTTTTCCTAATACATTGTGCAGTACAATTTTTTTTTTTTTTGGCAGATTTCAGAAATAGTGAAAATGCATTTATTTGGTTATAACAGTAATGTGAAAATGTATGCATCTGCATGAATATCTGTACATATATAAACACAATCATATTTTGACAGCTAAAACTTAAATATTGCTTCCACCCTCTGTCACCAACAACAGAAGGCAGGATGAAAGTGCCGGAAAGGCTGAGCCTCCCAAAACTAGCAGCAACAGTTCCAGAGCAGGTCAGTCATTCCAGGTAGATAATCTCCCCAATGAATAACCAAAATCAACCTAAACAGATTTATTTCCCAGTTTGCGAGCTGCTGGAAGCTTCAGAGGTGACTTCCAGTGCCTACAGCTGTTACCTCCCTTCTGCATTAGAGGCTAGTGAATACCTCACATCTTTGTTGAGAAATGTTTGTTGGTACTTTTGAGTGACTCACTGTAATTGGCTCCAGTCTTCTGTGTATCAATATTCCAAGAAAGCAGTTTACTGGAGGAAATAGTCACTGTAACAGAAAATTTTTAGACAAATATTACCAAACACTCATGGTATGAAAACCTTTATTCACAGCCTTGGGTGTTAAAAGCCTCATTCCAAAGGCAGCACCAACCCAGTCAGAGACAAGAAACATCTTATGTTACTTGTATAGGTAAATAAGGCTATTGATTTAGAAATAATTACTTTAGAAATAATTATTATTTCTGGAGTAACTAAATAACCAGTATATCAAAGGTGACATAAAACAATTTGCAAATATATATAATTTTATTGTCTGTTGCTTACACTCTGCTCTACTCTACACCATTGCACTTTGGGCTGTATGAACTCTACAGACTTCTCTAGTGCCCTTCAAATCCCTGCAAGGAAAGATGACATTGCCTTGGGCACAACCCCTTATCTATTATCCCTGTAACTCACTGTTTGTTTTGTAGGAGCACTACCCAATTTTTTAAGCATTGTACAGACATGTAATATTTCCCAAACAGGTGAAACCCCTCAGTCAGGTGTATTGTTACAGATTATATATTTTCCTCTGGTTCTATATTCCCATACCTGACAGTTTTCTAGAATACTCTTCATAGTTGCATGCCTACTGGAAGCGGCAATTGCTTTCCCTGTATCCTAAGTTTCTGGTAGGAATCAGTATTGGAAGGCAAGGTGCGTGAATGGGTTACCTCTAGGCCTGTTTTCCTCATCTCTGGTTTATTTTCAAAATTGCCAGCCTGGAAGAGTGTGATGACTCATCGCCACCTCTTCTTCGAACATCTTCCTCAGCTGACTGATTTCTGTCAGCCTCATAAGTGTCTATGGAGGGAGAGCATCCTGTCGACATCGTTCCCGGGAGCTTGGTGCTCCTAAACTTGCCGATGTGCCAATCTAGTCAGGTCATTTGTGTGAAACAGCATCACTGCAAAAGGCTGCATGAGTTAAATATTTTGCTGTGGAGTGTGGGTTGACCTTTGAAACTCTGGAGCATATCTCTTTCAACGTCTTGGAGGAGGATGTTCACTGGTGGGAGGCTCAGGTGATGGACTGGTATCCTCAGTCTCTGAGAGCAGTGCTAAGGCACCTTGTGGCTTTACTCTGATTTTTTGTATCTAGAGTTTTCCATAAGAAGTCAGTGGAGGTTAAGGTCCATGTATTCTTCACTGGATGAAGATGAGCAAGTATCACAACATTTAAATTATCATGGGCTGGGTTCTTCTCCAGTTATTTACATATTCACCAATCTGCTGACTTTATTCCATTGGAAACCCACTCCTACAAGTTCTGGCCCTAACACTTGAGTGTGGTGTTATTTCTCCTACATAGGAAACATGTCTAGGGTGAGATCTAGAGGGATTTTAAGGCACTTCAGACTAAAGCACTGTAAAAATAGTTCTTTATGGTATGATGACAAACATGCCTAGACTTCCCAGGGAGATACCAGAGCAAAGCAGGTCATGGTGAGGGTCACCTCTTGGTTCTCGGTGAGGGCTCATATGAGGCAGCCAACAGGAAGGAGCAGAGAAGGGTGGTCCGTTGGCTTCCTGTTCAGTGTGGTGTTTTCCATAGACAGCTGCTCTGCCAACCACACACAGAGCAAGGAAGAAAGCTAGCACAATAATATGCATGCCAAGACAAAGCCTTAGGCTATTGCGTGGAGAACAAGGTTTTGTTTTGGGAGAGACAGCACATGGGGTATTGGCACAGATGCATGTGCAGACCTCTCTGAGGGTCTAGTTGTTTGCATGATGCTTTGACAATTCTGATCTCCCACATCTGTATTCCTAAGCTGTATCTTCTGGTTTTTGTGTACTATCCCCCATACCAAATAAATGCCATAAGAATGGAAGCAACTGCTACTTCCCACATGTGAAAGATGGCCCTATTAATCATTGCAAGAAATATCTGGAAAGTGAAAGTAACAATTAAAAGCACCACACATCTCATTATTTTATTTAAAAACACGTGATGAATATAGCTGTCTGAATCGAGTAATTGCGGCAGGTCCCAGGAAGGCACAGAGAGATGCTTACAGGTAGTGCCAAGGATGCTTCCTCCCTTGAATTATGGAGCTATTTTATTTATGCCACATTATTTTGATGAGGTGTAACCAATTCTTCTGCTGGGAGGTGCTCTGAAACAACATGATGAGGAGAGCATTTTGTTCCTTAAGACTTGGACGAGAACACCCTCCTTTGAGAAAGAAAACACTTTTCTGTCTTCTGGTTTCTACCACGAAGTGATGATGGTGGTGTTGCAACAATGTAGCACTACTAGAATAATTGGTGTTTAGAAAGAAGTTAATGATGTTTTATTTGATTAATTCCCTTATTTGTACAGGATTTTAGAAATTAAAGAAATGGTTAATCTCCCATATAGAAATCTCACAGAAGGGAAGGTGCAAGGTATCACGCAAGATAAAGCTCAGGCAGTCAAATTATTCTTTCCTTTTACATCCTGAAATTCTACTGAAGGCAAATACTTTTTTTTTTCTTTTAATTTTTTTTTGTTATGAATTCATACTTCTCTTAAGGTGGACCCAGTTGTGTTCCTTTTGCAACCTGTGGGGGTTTACCTTTCCCTTTCAAGAGGACAACATTAAAACTTCTATCACCCACTTTTGGACAGAAACCAAGGAACTGATTCTGAAACCTTCCCTCTGGTTGGCAGATCTGTTGAACTCAGTGAATGAAGCTGGATGGATTACCCTCAAATTTTCATAATATCAAAGTACACTTGGTACAGTATAAGAACAACCAGAAAGTAACATTAAATGCACTTAAGGGATCCAGTCTCTTTTTTTTAAGATGTGAGGCAAGCAGGAACACTTGGAATGGAAGGCTGGCTGTCCATGTTGAGCCTTATCTGTCAAATTCAGTAATTTATAATATCACCTTATCAAGATCCATATAGTTAGACACATAGCAGATATCTCACCTGTCATAAATAAGCAGGTACTTCTTAAATGCTGCCTACTGCTAGTGTGTTTGCTTAAACTGTTATCAACAGAAAACCTGAATGTGTTATTAAAGCAAAAGTTTAGACATTGACTTTTAATTTTCTTAAACAGTAGTGAATCTGCTAGTATTTTATAAGCCAGAACATGCATCTGATTTAATGCTGAATTAGATTGGTAAATCAAATGCTAATATTGGGTGGCTGAAACAATTTTAAAGAAGAGAAAAGGTTATCTCTGTGTATAGGTTTTGCTTTGTCACCATGCTGTACTCCATATCAGAAGAACAAAGGCTGTATGCATAATAAGGGCATGCAAATGAGGTGAAATCAGCAAAAGTATGGTGGGGGAGGGGAAGATGTAAAATATGGCCATCAGTATAATGACCTAGGAGTAGAGAATTTAAATGTTTAATGCTTGCACATTCCAGTTAATTTTTCTGTCATCTTTTTGAATGTGTAGACTGAGGCTCTTGAAAAACCAGAATGAAAGATCTCTGTTTTACACTAAAAGGACTAATAATGTTATTTAACAGACTGTCCAGACATGTCTTCCCTAGCCTACAGCTATTTACTTTTATTTTTTAAAGTAAAAGCAGCATGGTAATAATTAGCGGTGATAATGGAGGAAAGGGAGAAACCCAGCTGTTTGTGTTTTCCGTGAGGGTTTTTTTCCTTGCCCTGCTGCACTGTCTGGATGCCAGCTCCCCATCTCAGCCATGATGGAGGCTCAGAGTACAATAGAAGCACAGCAACAATGTGAATTACAAATACATGTATATCTTCTCGCATGGCCTTTCCCTCCACCTACCCTTATTTGAATGTAGTCTAAAAATATCCTCCACTCTAAATTGCTTTACTACTGAGGCAACTTCTTGCAAAAACACTACAGCTACTTACAGAAGAAAACAAAACCTCAAACCCCAGGCAGAATAGTGTTAATGTGAATTGTTTTGCATCTTACTGCAAATTAACTATCTTTTTGAAATATATTATGCTCATTTAATAATGTGGAGTGCATACCCACCTTTAGAGCAATAGAATTTTACTTATGGTGAATTATGAGGAATATCTTGTTGCTTCAAATAAAAAAGGGGGGAAAATATAGGTACTACACATGATAAGTACGTATTGTGTTATTTTTTATTGTTGCAGCCCAGTAAAAGTAATTTATGTCAGCTATTGGAAAAATATTAATTGTCAATTTTTTGTTCACAAATGGATCTCGAGAAAGAAATAAAAAGGGAAAAAACCACACCAAGATAGCAAATGGAATGCATATTAAAATTATTTTTGAATTTTAGAGCCTGATTCAGCAAATTTACTTATCAGAAACTTCTTGTATGAGTAATCCATTGATATTACGAGGTTTACTCAGGTAAGTGCAGTTACTTGTGTCTAAGAAACTGCGGAATCAAGCCCTTGTCTGTAAATATTTAGAAAATAAATCATTGATGAAATACACTATATCCTTCTGTTTACAGGATGGAAATGTCCACTTGGTAATTGTGCAATGTGCTAATGAAAGGTTTTCTCAAAGAACTGAAAATTGGCTAAGTATGAATTACTTCCTTTGAACTAGTTAAACCCTTTCTTTAGTTGCTACCAAAAGAAAAACTAAAATGAATAACCCTATCTTCAGCATTTTCACTTCTTTGTGAAAAATCTTAACACTGCCAGTGTCAGAGTGTGGGGCTTAATCAGCACAACTGACAAGGATTTATGAACTTTTTTATTCTGAATGCATTTACATATACACAAGCATATATGTGTACAATAAATTCATTTTATTATAGCCATTTTACACAAACAGAACCTTAAGTAGTTGAAGCACTAAAATAGGCAATCAAAATACTCTTCATGTATTCTGTAAGTCCATAAACCCCTTAAAATTGTCTCTTTAAAAAAAAAAAAAACAACAACAGCTAAATTATGGAAATGCAGACTGCATTACAGAATATTTGCCAGTTATATCTTGTTTCTTATTCAAAATTCCCACAGGAATATAGGCATGTCAGTGATATAAACCGTAGGAACAGGGAAAAAAAGTAGAACGCAGGGACTTGTAAATAAATCCATGAATATCAAGAAGCAGGGATGCTAGGATTATGCATTTTACCAGCACGCTCCTTTGCTTGTAAACCATAAGGCCAGACATTTGTGAGATGCAGTATTGCCAGCTCTGCAGAGGCGGGGGGGGCGGGGAGAATGTGTGTGTTTGTGTATATGTATGTATGTATGCATGTATGTGTGTGTGTGTGTGTGTGACAGACAGAAGGGAGGGAGGAGGAAGGGAGAGGTGGGGGAGAGAGGAAGGGAGGTGGGGACAGGCAGACACAATAAAACATAATAACATTCCTGCATGTCTAATAGCTTAAATATGCTCCGTCTCTCTGTACCCTCTTGCTATTGATATCGCAAGCAGAGTCAGAGAAGCAGTTAATATTCCATCAATAGTTTGTCTTCGATTCAAGTACTTTGTGACCAAAAAAAAAAAAAAAAAAAAAAAAAAAAAAAAGGAAAAAAGATTTGTAGCTTCAAGCACTGGGAAAAATGAAATGTTTATTTTAACAATAATTTCGAGATACAGCGGTCTTTGTATGCCTCGTGTCTAACGGGCTGCTTCCTAGTCATAAAGTACTAGTGCTAAATTATTTATATCTTAGTTACATAGCATATCTTATTAGTATTAAATGAATATTAATAGATCCACTTTAACTTTGAATAGCAGAATATTTTTAAAAACTGCAGCTTTAGAAATGTAAGATGAAGCCAAGCCCATAATTAGCAACACCGTTCAGTGATATAATTTGTCTCTGTGGTGTCTGGTTTTTGGAAGTATAAGGTATTTTTATGTTTATTTGATGGATGCTGTGGCTTTAACAAAGAGTGACTGAATTGTCTTAACAAAGAGGAGGAGAGCTGAGTGTGTTGCTTGCAAGAGCATAACCACATTCCAGATCTCTTAAATCCACACTGTACATAGTGCAGGATCTGAGTTGGTTTTGGGTTAATGATTTTTGTAAGCTTTTAGGGTTTGGTTGGTTGGGGGATTTTTTGGTTTTGTTTATTTGGGTTTTTTTTGGTTTGGGGTTTTGTGGTTTTGTGTTTGTTTTTTTTTTTTTTTTTTCATCAAATGTCAAGTTAATTTACAGGGCGCTATTACTGATATGTTTCCGTGGTCTGTGGCTTTCTGTGAAAGGCAGGCAGCTGAGACCAAGTCTTGGGGCGAGGGGGAGGTGCGGGAGAGCCCACAGCATGTACAGTAAATTGGCTGCCCATATGACAGCAGGATGGGGGAAACCTCCCATCCTCATTTTGCATCCTGAAGAATATCTAGGATTAAACCCAGCTGATTTCCATATGGGATTTAGACCTGGCATTTATTATTCGGTTCACAGACCTCTTGAAGGAAAGTTTGTTTTCCACTCATAGATGAAAAATCTCCTAAGATAAATAAAGGCTGGCTTAGTAGCAACAGTAAATAAATATCCTTCCTGTATTTCTTATGAATTTATCTTATGTGATTACCAGGCAGATGCTTGCCACCAAATTGTTGTATTTTGCTCCTTAGCCATTCAAAAGAAAATATCCATCACATCCACTGTGTGGCATTTGGAAGATGTGTCCATTTAATTCCAGAAGTTTACTTCCCATAAATAAAATTACAGATTGAAAAAGCTTGAAAAGCTATGTAAGAAAGATTTTACACCTTTCTATCTTCATGCAGGGAGATAAGATTTTCTAACTGCTGTATGCATCAGTATTTTTCAAGCAGCATGAAAAATACAAGTAACTGTTATATGTGACCGTGCATGTGGTGAATTTGTAACATAGCACCAGCTTGTTTTTGTCACCTAATAGCTTCATAAAATGTTTTGGTGATGCATAGCACTCCAGCCTTAATAACTGGTAGTGATAAAAACCTAGTACCCAAAATTTAAATAAAATTTTAAATAAACTAGGCCTTCACTTTTAATGAGAGCTTGTACAATGCTTTGACTTGTCACTAATTTAAAGGAAGGCATTACAGTTTTCTCTAAATGCTGCTCTCCAGACATCTCTCCCAGTAACTCTGATGCAGGGTGTGATGTGCTTAGTGGCTTGCAGGATCAGGACCTTAGTGGGCATATATCCACTTAAACGTGGCTCCCAAACCTCTTGTCTTCACTGAACAGCTTTTGAAACTTAGCTTGGTCTGAGCAATGAGGACAGAGGACAAAGGCAAGCTCAATCCCAAGGGTCAGGGTACACTGACTTTAGAAATAGGCATATAGGGATGAAGCCCTAGTATTTTCCTACAATATTTAATTCAATGAGGTTGTGGTGATTTAGATCAAACAGAAAACAGATCCTGATGTTTATTTTGGCCCCACGTCTGCACGGCACTGAGCACCTTTGGGGGGACATATCTCAGTGGGGTTGTGGGAATCTCCAGGCGCAGACCCTTTGTGAACACAGGGCTGGTAGCGGCAAACCTCAGTCCCTCCTTCTGTGGCTGCCAAATGCAAAATATGTACTCAAAGCAAGCAGAGAAAACATTTATGTCTGTGCCTATCCATGTTTTCTGAAAAAAAAAAAAAAAAAAAAAAAAGTTAAGGCATTAGCTGGATCCTCATGGATTGTCTGACAGATTATAAATTTTAGCCATTTAAAAAATGTAGTGTTTGGGGCCATGTTGTTTTGTGCAGATGGGATGCATGTGCATGCATGCATGCACGTGCCTGGACACGTGTGCGCACCCTTGTGCCTGGGTATCTGGGTGCAGCACTTTGCACCTCTTTTGTATGCAGTAATACAGCTGTAAGTTATATTTGCAGCATGTCACGGTCTCTTGAAACAAATAAACGTAAAACGCTAAGTGTGGCACCCCCGTGTTATACCAAACGAAGGGTTTCCACACAGTTTCATTACTTTCTGTCTATTTTCCCCAGTTAAATCTGAGATCTTGCACAATAATGAAAGACAGGACTTTCAGTGACCTCCTCTTCCACTACGTTGTTACACATGGAGGGCAGGATTGAGTTTATGTCCATTAAAAATACCAGAAAAAATAGCTTAAAAAGCCCTGATGAGTGAAGCAAAATATACACCTATTTGCCTAAGTGCAAATGCAGCAGTGTGTTAATGTAATTAAGAGAGACAGTGGAATGTACTGGGAACATATACAATTAAAATTAGAGCATTGTATTTTCTCTTTAATGTGGCCTGCAACTTTTTTTCTTAGTTATATAACTGTAGAATAATTTCTAAGACTGAAGGATTCATACAATAACGACACTGCATGTTTTGTTTTGTGAATATTTTGAGGCATGTGGCAGTGTAAATAACACAGATTTTTTTTTTTTGCAAATTAATTAACTCTATAACAATATCCAGTAATACAGTAATTTGCAGCGCAGCAGGCAATTTTACTATATTTTCATAAAAAGCTGTTCTTCTCAATCTTACTGTTGCATACTAATGTGCGGTGAATATCCACAGATATTTTGAGGCCTTGCAGTGTGTTGCACCTTCATCTACAAGTAACTTTACCACTCTCAAATGAAATAATGAGTTTGAAGGTCTAGCAGATGTGCTAGCCACTTAAAATACAAAGAAGAAAAATACCCATTGTTAGTAAATATTACAAACAGCACATTTTTAGACTAGATCCCAATTGATTTCTCTAATAAACAACGTATCCACACCTCTAGCAGGTATAACAGATCTGGAACATAATTGCAGTTGGCCACAGTTAACAGCAAATCATTTAATCATTGGGTTAAAACTCTGTGCTTAAAATAAAAATTAGAAGAAAAGCTTGCTAAATCACTCTGTCAGGTGGATAATCAGATCACTGAAGTAATTAGGCAGACCAAACTAATTTTCAGAAAGCAGTCCAATATAAGAGACATGTTACTCTCTATTGCTATTTGTAGGTAATGGAATAATAACGTGAAATATCTACAGAAGTACTTTTGTTAATTTCACATAAATAATTGGCATTAAGGTAAGACAATCTTACATGCATGCACACATACCACATGTACATTAAAAACCTGAAGCTTTAAAAAGTAGCATGCTAATAAAGTATTTGATTTTTAAAATATTGTGTTCAAATTCCTACCAGTTCACGCTGCTCCCAGGAGAGACCAAGGAAATATTAAAAACACTATAGAAATAAAAAGGATATTTGTCACTCTCATTTAAATTGATGTATGCTGCTGTCCTATAAACGTCACATCGGATAACCCTGAAAAATTACCATGAATCTCCATAATTATGCATATTCATGATGGTGTTTTGCATAGAGCTAGCAGCAGGCTGCATGGGGGGGCTGTGAAGGGAGGCGGGTGAGAAAAGACGGAATGGTTTGACAGACTAAAATTATTACCAGCGTCCTAGAAATAGACTCAGCAACAGTTCCATTTTGCTTGGTTTACAAAAACAAAACAAAGTCCCTGGTGCCGCTCTTGTGATGCTTACAATTCGCTAGCGGTTTTGTGCTGCATACTTGGCTGCAGAAAATTTGGCAAGGATAAATTGCTGAGAGATACCTGTACTAAGTAGAAGGGTCTTTTTGTTTTATTACTGACAGTTGTAAAGAAAACCGGGAATGAGAAATCAGAGGAATGCTTTTTCAAAATCACCTTTTTTTTTTGGGAGAGAAGGGTTGCGTTTCCAGCACTGTAGTGCGGTGCAAGTTCCTCCTCTGCTCACTGGGTCCAGGTGCATCCTCACTTCTGCACCCAGGAGGAGGCCAAGACAACATCCAAGCAAACTGTTAAAAGACCAGGAGACATAGAAAGGTTGTCCAGCCCCTAGCTCAATAGCTTTTTGTGCCGAAAGCAGAGAGCAGAGTTAATCAGAGGCTCTAGAAGTAATTATCAGCAGGGTTTGGGCAGCGCGGATGCTATGGGTAAACAGCGATTGTTCTTTCCACCAGAACCCGAATAGAAACAACAATACTGGCATTGTCCTCCACTTCTCATTAAGAGGCTTTGGGGAGGGAGCCAGGATCTGGGAGGCGGGTGGGAAACTGACAGTCAGACCATGGTCCTGAGGATGCCTCCCCTGATCCCTCTGCATCAGGCTCGGGCTTTTGGCATCCGTGGTGCCAGCTGCACAAGGAGAAGCCAAGCCTGTCATACCATCTTCTCATCAAACCTCCAGCACCGGGGCATAAGCACTGTGAGAGCCTAATGAAGAAACAAACACAAAAGGGAAGATTAGGCCTCGTTAAAATGTTCATTCGTTTGTCGCCCCCCACAACGAGATCCCACGAGGGAAGGACTGCTGTGAAGGGTGGTTTATTTATTTATTTGTTTATTTATTTATTTATTTATTTAAGTTTTCTGTGTTTTTTCGGACATCTTGCCATGACCGTGGAGACGTAACCTGTCAAGTTGTGATTGTCAAAAATTGCATTTGTAACAGCTCTGTCAATGGCCACTGACAGAGCCCACAAACGTGTACTTTGAAAATGTTGATGTTGACAGTATTGCACCACTCCTGTCCAAACCGCTCATCTACATCCTCCGGTAACAGAGTTGTGTGTTTTTGGATGAATTTTTGGGCCTTTGTGTGCTATTAAACTCAATCTGTTCTTCGGGTAATGGACTTAAACTGAAAGAAGGCAGATTTAGACTAGACATTAGGAAGAAATGTTTTCCTGTGAGGGTGGTGAGGCAGTGGAACAGGTTGCCCAGAGAAGCTGTGGATGCCCCATCCCTGGAGGTGTTCAAGGCCAGGCTGGATGAGGCTTTGAGCAACCTGGGCTAGTGGAGGGTGTCCCTGCCCGTGGCAGGGGGTTGGAACTTGATGATCTTTAAGGTCCTTTCCAACCCAAACCATTCTGTGATTCTATGGTTCTGTCATATGACTAACCCTGGCATGTGATGGCCCCGATTACCCCTCAGACCTACGAGCTCTTCTCCCCAAATGATGTTCTCCTTCACGAGCATCTCTACTGACCTCAGTGGTGCTTCTTGCAGGGCCAAAGGCTTCTCACTATGAGCGTGGGGCTCACAAACCCTAACCTAACCCTAACTCACGGGCTCCAGTCCTACTTCACCCTTCTGTGTTCAGAGCAAGGTAGCTTTAGTTGGGGTCCCAACCCAAAAACCTTTTTCGTATCCCATTTTTAGTGGAGCCAACGGGAATTCCATGGTTGCAGTGTTTGAAGAATTAAGGCCCTGGTCTGTAAGACTGTAAACTACCCTGTCTGCAGGGGAAGGTCAGCATTAAATGATGGATATCTGTATGAAGTAGCTTGTAGAACTACGTCCTCAGCAAGGACTCGGGATTTGGCCCTGCATTAGGTGTGGTTTAGTGTAAAGACACACTTAAAGTGTTCTGATGATACACATCATCAGAACAATGAACTGGGGGAAAACACATAAAACTTTTTTTTTGCTAAATTTGTATTGATACATAATTTGGAAGGTGGACATTGTTTAAATATTTACATTCATAGGGTATGTGCATACTTCTGTGTAGATACAGGCAAATATGTGCATACGTAGCAATACTTCTGTTTCAATGTCAGTGATTTTAAATTTTCATAGCTGACCATACCTGTAAAGAAGCTGAACACTGGAAATGGTTCTTGGGTGTTTCTTGCACAGACATGTGTACATATGTACCTGAAAGTGGCCAGGAAGTTCAACAGGCATGATGCTACAATTATTTTCCATGTTGTAAGTAATCAGTCATCTGCAGAAAGGTGGGCTGTGGCACAGACCCAACGTAAAGCCTCTCTTAATTTATCCTGCATTTAGCTATCTGTCAATGATAGAATATTGGTAGAATGTATTTTAAAATTTAATATTCTAAAGAAAACAAGAGAACCTTAACTGAATGATCAGTTTGTCAAGCTGCAAGGTGTGTGTAGAGCCTCTACAAGAAATACCCACAATAAATCTCTATCTTTGAATCCTCAGGTGCATGTTTGATGAAGGTAGACTATTGCTAGAAGACAATGATGAAGAAGGATGTACACAGGGTTTTGTACACAGAAGTATCTGATTTTTAAACAGGGATTTTGCAAAAAAAAAAAAAAAAAAAAATTCTTTATATTTTTTGCTTTGGACAGCCAGATTTTGTTCAAGGATGGCTTGAGAGTTGTTTGCAAAGTTGAGCTTCTCTCCAAATATGCTATGCTATAGAAACAAAAAGCAAAAATACTTGAACTATATAATAACACATAGTTTTATGAATGCTGGCATTTAAGAACACCAAGCCACTTACAGGCTAAAATGCTGCTTTTATGTTACATTTACCAAAACTTGGGTTTCAGTATATTTATTTCCATACACTGTCTCACTCCTGCTTTGGAGGCAAGAAGAGGAAAAAGTGCTTATGATGTATTTGAATTGCAAAAACAGGACCTGTTTCACAAGGACTCCACCCCCTGGGATCTCAGTGAATGCATGCTTTATTTAATTTTTCCAATTTTTATATCATTATCACACATCTTTTTTTAAATTTTATTTCACATTAATTAAAAAGTACCTGTTTATTATGTGCATTAGCATTACCTTTTCAACACAAAATGGCCTAGTGTTTTGTCAGGTTTTTATGATCTAAGACCTATCAAAATGAAATGTCTTTATCTGAGAAATGCTTCTGCAGATTCAGAGGGACTGCAGGCAACCCCCCCTACATTTAGTAATAATCCTCATTATATTATTCGGTACTGTCTTTACTAGTCGGAAGCCCGCTGTTGTGATTTCATGCTATTTTTGTGAAGCTGCTCATTTGGTACCAAAAATACAGTTTTGTTGTTTTTGTTGTTAAAATAAGCAGCAGCCCATCAGTTATTTTTAAGGAAGGGCACAAGAGTTAAATGATGTCACTAAGAGCCAGTACTGCTGTACAATATTGGTGCAGTTTACAACTACAAGATTGTATTTTTCTTTACACCAATAAGTAGGGCTTTGTCATAACAGAATCTAAATTTGTTATCAACTACAGAACAGTTAAATATGTTGTTAGAACTATAGGTAATGCAATCATCTGTACATGGGAATTATGCAAAGTACAGCTGCGCTATTTCCTGGGTGATTATTTGTCTCTTGAAGAGTTTCTGGTGACATATACAAATGTAGAATAGATAAAAACAGCACCTGAAAGCACTGTTTAACAGATGCCAACTATTACGGGCGTGTCATGAGGTCATAGTGTACATTAGAAATTAAATACCCTGTGTAATGCCTGTATATAACACTACCATCTATGTATTTCATGTGTTTAAATATGTGATTTTTGGAGCCAGATTTCTAGAGACAATACTGGAAGCCACAATATCTTTACTTCCTACAGAAATCTAAGTAGCAACATGGTCTTTCTCTAGACCTGCTTTCCAGCAGCACCTTCAGTTTTGTTTTTCAGCTTTCTTGTGAAAAGATTAGTGCTAAACATTGATCTGTACCACAGAGATGTCCGTCCCCACAACTTCGTGTGTATCATCCAGCTTTCTATTAGGTCTCTGCTAATTTTCACAGATGTAATTTATTATTTCTCATGGCCTTGTTTTTTCCTCTTGCTCTTTATTGCTATTTTTTTTCCAGACTTGCATACACTTTACCTAGAGTGGTGTTCCCCGCACTCCTTGCCTCTCATTTTCTTAATTTAATCTCCCTTCCCCTCTTCTTTTCCTCCCATTGCCTTTTCTCCTGCATCCCTGCTGTTGAAGTTTCCCTCCATCCTCCTGCCTCTCATTCTGTGTGGTCGTCTCCCAGTTTTCCCCACTCACGCAGCCGTGCTTGGCTGTTCTGTGTCCCCAGACACTGATGCTCACTTGTGCACTGCCAGCTTTCCTTCAGCCTCCCAGGACATAATAAGGCACTCAGTTGGGTGGTGCAAATCTCTGGACTTTGAAGTCTAATTGGGAAGTACTTTTCTTTCCAGAGAAGTGCCATAGATGCATGTGGCTGCTCTTTTTGGGTACAAGAGGGGCAAAGAAAACTCTCTTTATTCGGGGAGCTTAGGCCACCCTTCCTTTAGGGAGCCTCAGATTGTACTGTTGAATTGCAGGCTGCCTTACAAGAGCAGTGTCTTTATGCGCTATGCACTGCAACTGTATGAGGGTGGGGAGAAGATACCAGGACTGCGTGCTACCCAGAGAATTTATCCACTGTCAAATTGCCGAGTCCAGCTTTGCCACAAAGCCTGTTTAAAAGTGGGTTTTAAATTGTCACTCATACACTTATTTTCAAAATACTTGTTGCAAACTTAATTATACATACATTGTTTAATATTCTGAGAAATTTATGTACTGTAATGATACTTTTCCTGCTTTCAACTCTTCGTCCTCTCTCATTTCAGTACTTGTGATTTATGAAAACACAGTTGTGCAATATCTCTCAGTTAGAATCATGACATGGACCAAATCCTGTGCTGACCTGCACCATGTGCAATCATTATATCCAACGAGTCACGTAGTGTGAAAGTCCTCTGCAAGGATCCCTGAGCTCATATAGAGAAAACTGCCTGCCCTCTTGAGTGCACAAAAGCCGTGAAACAAAGGCTGCTGCACGCCCCAGATGCTGAGTTGTGTCCTCACAGTGCTGTTCACATAAAACCATGGAGCAATGAGAATTAGTTGAGAGGCGTTTTATTCCTGTCGGTATGGATGCAGTGGCCAGAATGAACCACATACAGAGCGCGCCCAGGCAGTTGCTCCTAACCTAAAGCTTTTGGTGCAAACTGTATCTACCCTGCATTTGGGAAGGGACAAGTCACATCCTCAGCTGCTTGTGCACCATCACGTACATCGCCCCGCTAAATGTTCTTGATCCAACTGAAATATTTTGCAGCCTTATAAGGTTTTTCTAGGTAACTTGCAATACTAGTACATGAAAAATGCTTTACTATGTTGTGAAGGCTGGTATATTTTCAGACATGACCACATACATTTGTGGTAAGTCACATCTGCTGAGTGTGTCTGTATGTGGCATAACAAAAAATGAATGCTCCAGCTGTAGGCATTGCAGTGACCTATCAGCCCAAATTTAATTCCTAAATATTTCTGTATTTAAAGATTAATTTAGCTACCTGCACACTCTGCCAATTAATTATTATTTTATTTATCTTTTTATTTCCTCAAGTATCCTCCCAAAGGAAGATTAAGTGACACGTCTTAATGAAGGAGTTTATTCTAAGTGTCACGTGAAAGTCACCCAAGTAGAAATTATTACTCAGAAAGCTCTCTTCTGCAAGGAGAGTGCTTACCCATACAAGTTTTGGCAAGGATGGGCTTTCAGACTGCTACGAGAACCATTCCATGGATGAAGTTCATGAAGTAAGTAATTGCTTGCAGGACTAAGCCCAGATATGATAAATGTGAACACGAGAGGAACAGAAGAAGTTTGCAGAGATGTCGGTTCATGATGAATGTCAGTATATTTGGAAAAGGTACTTTACTCCCTGGCATTCATAAAATTTATACTGTGACTGTATATTGTGAGTGTCAATATAAATACCAAGAAATCTTTAGATAATAATTTCTAGAGTGAACGTAATTCACATAAACCTCAATGACTCAAAATAAAAAGAGATACCACCAAGTGCCCAGAATTGCAAATGGTGAAGCACACAAAGCTTTCTAGACTTCCATGGGACTACTTATGTGATGGAAGTTACCTATATTCCTGAAGTGTTTGCAGTATTGCGTTGTAGTAATGTCATCTCTCTTTTATGAAAAGCAGTCGTGTCCCTTAAATTGAATAAAGATCCTGCTAAGGTATTGGTGCAGGAGAAGCCCCTGAGTAGCTCACTGAGTTACTCATTTGATAAGGGAACATGTGTGCATCTCTGTTAGTGGAATCCTCTTATTTTAGGGCTTGACATCCCTAAGCAGTAAGTAGTGTGCACTGATTAATGTCAGAGAGACTTCTAGGAAGTCACTATTTTTCATTTTGCTCACCTCTTGCTCCAGAGAATAGCAATCTGTAGCAGACCTCTTCCAGTAGTAAATTCCCCTCCCTCCCTGCATCCCTGTACCTGCTGGAGAGCTCAGGGATGCTGTCCATTCCCTATGCTTAGCTCACGCTGTACCTGCTAAAGAGGTGCAAGATGATTGCATGTGGGAGCTGACAACTGCTCTTATCAGTGTGCAGTTAGCCACAATAAACCTTTATTATTATTTTTCAGACTTCCTGTTAGTAGATAAAGGCAGCTGAAATCTTTCATGCTAGGTGATAAAATGCTTTACAGAGTTTGCTTTACTCGCCTCACTTTTAAGCCAACGCTGCATGTGCAATTATTATTGGGTAAATATATAAAACTACAGCATTCTGGTAACAAAGAAATTTTACTTAAGAGGGAGAAAAACCTTGAGAGTGCCATAAGGTACTCCATTTTCTTCTCTAAGGGATCAGAGCAATGGATCCAGCAGATCCTTCAGACCAGCAACAGGCAAAAAGCGTTCTGGCTGCAGACTCCTGTGGATGCACAGTGACACAATGGATAAGAAGTCATGCTGGAAAACCCTCTCCTGGTGTCCTGATGAGCACCTCACAGGACCAACTGGAAAGCAGCATGGAAGCTGAGGGTGGAATCTAATACTGATAAATTGGCAATTCCTTGCAGAATTGCCTGGAAAACCTCAAGGAAAATGTGCCATGGAAGCTTGTGTGACTTCCCAGCCTTGAGCTTTCCTTGTTTCTATTTCATGGAGGCTGCTTATATGGCTTTTAGGGGAATTCTTCTGGTTATACTTGCTGCCATCCTGCTTTTTGGTGTTTGTGTAAGGGAGAAAAGCACTAGGCTGACTTGTTATTTCGTGCACTTAGAAAAGCAATGGCTCATTATACTTTGATTTCATTATGACTAAATGTTTGTCCGGGTCACAGTGTGAAGTTTTTGCACAAGTTGCTTATTCTGCCATATTTGAGAATTCTTTTTCTTGAAGTATAAACTCCAATTGATCTGTTCAGAACATCCTTGTTTAACAAATTCTCTTTTTCTTAACAGCCATACTGTTGTAGACTTAGCAACCAAATAGCAAGCCAGCTTGTGTTGCTTATGGTTGGGAAAGATCAGAATTTAAGGTACTTATTTGACCCCATAAATAGAATATTTTCATCAAAGTACATGTATGTTTTAGAATAATGTTCTGATAAAATGCTTTTTTCAAATGCTAATGGTATTTTAAAAATTACAATTTTTAGCAAAGCATTAATCCATTTTCCCAGAATGTTTCACTGAGAATTAAGACCAACACTTTATTAACTCAGTCAGTCTTTTCCATTTTTAAGGTGAAAAATGTAGCCATGAAAAAAAAACAAACAGATTTTTTTTTTATTTTGGTTTTGGTGCTTCACAGAAAAAAGGAAAAAAATCCACAGGAGACTAAGGAAAAAAATGTACTAATGCTGAAAAAGCTTTTTTTCAAACATGTATGAATTTTTTAGGTGGTGTAGTTCCTGATTGATTTTTTTCCATGTCCAGAGCAAAAGAGGAGATTGGATTACTCCCCATAACAGTCAGCAAAAATTCTCCCATTAGTTCCTACTTTATGAAAGAACTGGTCCCAGCCAGAAATCACTCATGACCTGCAATTCATTTTGAGTTGTGTTCGTTTATACTGTCTCTCCAAAACCTATCCTTCAGCATGAGTCCAAAATAAGACAGCATTGTTTATACTGTCTCTCCAAAACCCATCCAAGCATGAGTCCAAAATAAGACATCATTGCCATGGTAAGCCAAAACCAGACTTAATTTTAATTTCATCCTAAACTGTAAGCTTACAAACATGCTGTGTGACTGCTCAGTGGGCTTGGAGTGATGCTTGAGAAAGGAGAAATCTTTGTTCTATGCCATGAAAATTTCTTCCTTATACCAATTTATCAATAAACTAATATTCGGTGCAAACAGAAGAGCCATGCTGTTTGTATATTATCCCCTCCCACCCTAAAAAGTAGGTTGCCATGTCTTCAGCATGGCTACATGAGACGGGAATGAGGAGCTGGGGGAGGACTCCTCAGTATGGGTGTTTGTCCTGACATCCCTCCTGGGCGGGAGTGGCCAAAGTATACCCTTCATAGAGGATGCCAACTTGTTTGCCTATAGCAAAGGGATGCCATTGGTGGTCTATGCTGATGTGCTTTGCCACAAAGAGCTTTGCAGGTCTCTGCTGCATACTGAGCATGTCTGTCTGCATATGTCTAATGTCATACTATTAATATGTAATCCACAAGGCTGATCTTTAGGAAAATTCTGCTGTTTTCCTTTAGAAAACACCATATGTCAGATGCTAATTGTTCCTTCCTCGCCGTGTTTTATCCAACCATGTGCTATTTACATTAATAAAAGTGGTCTCCAAAACGCAGCATTCAAATCAAGAAGGAAAACGCTTGCTTCACAGTGGAACATCTTGTTCCTTCTTTGGCCACAGATGCTGATAGGCAACATTTGATCAATGGCAGCTGGCTTTGGTTTTGCTTTCTGTTTTCTGTTGTGCAAATGTCAGCGATGGCCTGATTAGGATGCTGAGCATATCGTTAGCAACATCGCTAATAAGTGAACACTCCCTGGTGCTTATTAGCAGTGTCTCGCCGCCTGGTGAAATTGTCATTTCAGCACGGGGAGCTGGAGCAGGGGAAGTGACAGGTGGTGCTGAAGGCCCGTCCGTCCATCCGCGCATGTCTGTGCTGCAGCTGGAGTCACCGGGACGGTGGGACCAGTTGAGGTTCAAGGTCGCTGCTGACATTCAGCTGTCACGGCTTCATTGTCCGCATGCCTTCCCTCCATTGACACATCAAGGGTACTTTATAGTCGCCACAAAGAGATAGTCAATTGATACAGTCATCGAGATCAGCTGCTTAGAG
>NW_010117384.1:0-37496 GCF_000699245.1 Pterocles gutturalis
AGCCGGGTGGATGGGAGTCTAGAAACTTGGGGTCTGTTTCTCTGCTCCCCGGCCGGCATTGCCTCTGTGCAGAACACCCCGAGGCAGCATCCCCCGGCTCCCTGGATGCCTCCGTGAGTGTGCTTTTTCTTTGGCATCCCTGCCGTTTCCCCGTTTGTATGTTTTAGTCTGTCTCCTCTCTCCTTTTGCTTTTAGCCACCCCCACACAATCATTTTTCTCCAGGTCTCTTTTGTTCTAACCCCCTTTGTGGGGAATAGGAGATGGCATTTAGTTTTCTGGGGGAAATCAGCAGAAACACGACCGTAAGTAGGCACCCGGAGAAATGCAAGAGGAAAAAAGCGTATGCAATACTGTCCCATGGCATATTCCAGCCTCCCAACTGTTCTCCAGCTGGAGTACTTTCCGAGCTGGACACGGTTTCTCTGTATTTGTCCTCCACAAATGTGTCCATCTTCCCTTGAACCTGTGTAAACTCTTTGTTTACAGAACAGTCTTTGGGTAGGAGTGGGCTACATGAAGGTGATGTGCGATGAACTGGTTCCTTGTAGCCTGACTCACTGGGTTGGTTTGATAACTTATTGTTCCAGTATTAGAAAAAAAGGTGAATCACTGCTTTCTATTCAGCCTGGTTTTGCACTTCACTGGCTTGTAGACCTTTGGCATGTTTCTGTTGGTCATCTTCTTTTCTGGACGGAGGCATCCTCACTTGCTTCCTTGTTCCTTGTACAGGAGCCATTGCACATCTTTGATCATCCTCGTGGCCCTTCTCTGAACATATCCCAGATCTACTTTATTCTTCTTTAGGTGAGAAAACAAGAATCGCAGACAGTGCTGAATTTGCAAGCAAAAAGTGAGTTAATATAGTGGCACACAGAAGCAATCAGTTATGACTTTCTGCAGTGGCTACACAAAAATAAGTGCAACGCATATGATCTGAACAAGAGCTGAAAAAAATGCACTGGGAACTTACAGGGAACTAGAGAGCAATCTGGGATGAAAAATTGCTTGCTGGATAGAGAGGTACTAGAGGCTGTTTCATCAATTCAAAATTCTAGATTATTTTTAGGTATCACCTTGTTTGACTTTCATTTCACCCCATTTAAAGAATTCGTAGAGTGGAAACAGCATTTTTCTTGTTTGAGGCAGCTGCAAAAGAAACGGAAGTAGCATACTTGATCTTTCTTTGTTATTGCTTTGTGGGGGGAATCTGTTAAGCAGTCTTCAAAACAGAGGTGAAGATCATTTGCTGATAGAGATGTAGTTATTTTGGAATTAGAATTTTAAATTGTTCTTTCTTTGGGAGTTTTCTATTACTGCTCCTAACTGTAAATTTCGTGTGTTACACTTATAATGTGGATCGCTGACCTGCCAGAAAAAATTAAATAAAATCAGTGCCTTTTCCTCCAGTGTTCTCATTGCTATTGCCTTGGTCATAACTAGGATGACAAGGGCAGACAATTGTCTTTCCAAGCACATATCTACCCATTCTGGTGATCTAAATTTTTTTTTCCGCTCCGTTTATTTTGAGTTTTATTTGTGTAGTACGAGTGATTTTTAATTGCAGTGCACTCAGTGCTTGCACTGCTGATTAACTTAACACACATGCCATGAAGAGATATCTGCTGCTATATGTTTCATTTTGGATTGACATAATGATAAATGTGGTATTGAACACCCTACACCTTGTTTTGTTTAATGTCTTTCCAATTCTTGTCTTTTTTAAGAAGGTAGACATTTTCTGTTCATTCTGTGAAAAATGTTATAATTGAGATCTTGATTTGCTCAGAGTAATTAATAAAGTTTTTGAAAAGATGTCCTGATATAGGCAGATATCACTTTAAAGGTTTATTTATATTACTGTCTCTAGTTTATAACTTTTAAAGCTAATAGTTGGGAGTGAAAAGTAGACCGATTTAGACTTGAAGTAATATACAGCCAGAGTAATTGAAACCTTTATTGTGGGATGTGAAGATTGACACTTCAAGTCTGAAGTTGAATGGCTTTATGAAAGAGCTAATCTAAGTCCAGAAGAAATCAGTGGCTACAAGATTTCAAGCAATGTTGGACAGTAGATCAAAATGGATAGCTAGAAATTCTAGAGAATGAGTTACAGTTAAAGCCGTTCGTCACACATGGAAGTCATCTTTAATGTAGTAATTATAACAGGTTTATTGAAATTATCTTTTTGTGTGGAGACTTGCACGCAGTGAATTAGCCTCATTGCCTTTCAGACTGCAAACTAGATGTGCCAGGGCTTCAAACTGCTGTTGTTTACAGAAAACTTAACCGAAGCCGAAGAAGCCCTTGGTCTTGTGATATGATCTACATGGCCTAGCAGACTGGGCTTTTTCATTGTGTGTCAGACGGAAAATTCATAAATCTGCTCTAGTTCCAGAAGATCTGGCAGCAGGAAAAAGGTGATAGTGTATTTACTTTATGAAAGCTTTCAGCATATGAATAACAGGCAGCTCAATTTAAAAGTGTTGGACTCAGGTCAATTTAAAAGTGTTGGACTAGCCTAATTTTTGTCTTACAGTAATGTGCCTGGTACACTACTGTACTGTGGTGTAAAACCAGGAGGAGAGTAGGATGAAATTGGCATCAATTTCTCCCAGTTTCTGTATCAACTTATCTAAACTACTGTTTTCCTTCGTTCACCATGGAATAAACCCGTTATCTTACAGTTTGGGTTCCAGGTAATCCCAGAGTAGGGCCTCAAGAGAAAACTATTGGAGTTTCTAAGGAAGGACATAGGAATTGATTTCTGTATTGTTATATTGTTATTTTAGTTAAGCATATAAAATGCTTTGAGTCTTTTTGTCAAATATATCTGCTGTGTGATCGAATCAGTAGCAGTAACTGACTGTTACCTGCGGCGGTGTGGATTTCTCAGAGTGCGATTTTAGGTATTATGTTACAACAACTTCAAAAAAATGTCTTCAGGGGCAGCAGACCTGCGACAGAGAAAGAAGCGAAACTGCACAGAATCTGACAAAATGGCTCCAGAGGAGAGAAACAAAGAAAACTCAAAGCTGGGAAGATCGCCAAAGTGTAAGCTCCTGAATTTTTAGCCAACTTCTAATTTTTTTTTTCGTTATTCTTTTACATTTTATGGGAAGATATTTGTAGCACAGTAATTTATAACAGACTTATTTTGAATTAGGTTTTGGATGTTTCAAGAAAAAACAGGCGTGCATATTAGAATTCTTTAATAATGACATTTTATGTATTGCAGAGTAAAATATTAGTCCTGGATTGTTTCAGGTTGTGGTGGGGAAGAGGAAGGGGGAGAGGCAGAGGATTAAGAATCTTATTGTTGTTACTATTTGAGTACAAATAAATATTTCAGTTGTGCCTGGAATGATCTTTCTTTTGGAAAGCTAAAAAGCATGAAGTAATGTTCTGAAACAACAACAGACAAAAAGTTCTTACAGCTTTTCAAGGAACAGAACTAAAACCAGGTGTAGGCAAATGCTCACCAAGCTACCAAAAATTTTTTGTGTTAAAAGTACGTACTAACTTGAGTGAGCTTTGGGTGAAGTAGATACCCTTTGAATGAGTTTGGTAAAATTCAGATTAGTTCCTTCCTCATATTTGAGAACAGAACAGAAAACAGAGCATCTCAGTATTGATGTTATATATGATAATGCCACCTCTTTCTGTTCATGTCTTTAAGAAGTTTGTGGTGTTTGGGGTAAAATCTAGAGTTGCCTTTGTTTGTTTGGAAGACACTTTTCTTTCTTGGAATTCTTTTGAAATAAAGTTTACTAGAATAGAGAGAAATTTGCAGTGTAGTGTGTGAGTATTTTATCTGAGTCCTATGAAGCAGTGGTAACAACTGGGAAAGAAAACTCTTGGACGACAGGAATAACAAACCAGTTCTCGGTGTGTGTGCTGCTGATGGTGTGATGATTCTGATGCCAGTAAGTTTATTTGCTGCTCAGAAATGAGCCATATTTAGGGCATATTGTTTGTTTCTACGTCCTCTGGACTATTTTAGCTTTTTCATTGTCCCTTTTCAGATATGTTAATTCAGCGTTTTGCGAAACTTTTCTTTGGCTGTCTTGCGGCAGTCACTAGTGGAATGATGTATTCGGTGTACCTCTCAACATATCATGAACGGAAATTCTGGTTTTCCAGCAGGCAGGTAAAGAAAAAAGTTACACTACTGAAACAAAAGACAAATTGTGTCCTTGAAATCAAAGGTGATCCACGTCATGTGGGAACTACTTGCTTGCAGAATCCCATGTTGTTCTACTCAGGCCTCTGTCTTTGATACAGTCTCTTTTCTGTTGTGGTTTTTTTCCTTCCTTTTTTTTAAGTGTTTCTCCTAGTAACGGTAGTCTTGTCTTGTCATGCTTTTATATGTTTTTCCGTGCCACCCTTTGTTATTGAAATAACTTCCTAAAATTTGGAGAAAAAACTGAAGTATACTGGGTTTGCTTAAGCTAAACAGCAGGAACGTATGTTTTTGGTTTTGTGGGTTTTTTTAAGAACTGTATTATTTAGTGAAGTATGGAAAATTGAGTGAAATTCAGGTTTGTGAATATGAAATGATCTGGTGGATCTGGTGCTGACTTATGATGTGGATTTGAGTTGCTCTGATTCTGAGCATGTTTGCTAAGTTATAGAGAGCATTATATACCTGACAGAGGTGCCATGAGGATTAATGTTTTTTGCAGTACCTTGAAGATGTACAGTGGAATCGTAACCATGTGCTGTATTACAAAACCAGTCTATCTGAAAATATATAGTCTGCTCTGGGAAGAGATTTCAGGAGGTGATTTTTTTTTTTTCCCCCCTAGGAACTTGAACGAGAAATTACATTTCAGGGTGACAGTGCCATTTATTACTCATTCTATAAAGAACTGTTAAAGGCTCCTTCCTTTGAAAGAGGTACAAAACACTTTTGTTCTATTAACCTTGAAAAGTCCTGTTCCTTTTGGAGACAGTAAAAAAACTCCCACAGACTGGAGAAACTGATTTTATACTCTTTTATGGGTATATCAGTCAGATTAATTAAAAACTCCATGCTGTCCTAACTTTTCAGTGACTTTTAAAAAGCAATGTTTAACTATCCTGTATTGCAGCAGACTGCCTTTAATCCGTGCTCTGGAATAGGACTGACATTACTCTCATATTGTCCTGGGTACTAGTTTTCCCTGGGTAATTTTCTTCACAGTACCTGGTATGGGGCTATGTTTTGGATTTGTGCTGAAGACAGCATTGATAACACAGGGATGTTTTAGGTACTGCTGAGCAGTGCTTACATGTAGTCAAGGCCTTTTCTGCATCTCACCCCACCCCACCAGCAAGTAGTTATCTTACTTGGCTGTTGCCTTGTTTTGGGGGTTTTTTGTTCCCCACCCCCGAGGTTGGATTATTTTTTCTCTTCCCTCTATTGTCCTAAGTAATGACAAGTCTTTAATTATGATATCTCAGAGTGATGTATCCTTCAAGTACGCCAGCTTCAATTTCATCTCAATCCCATAGAAAGGCGTATTGTGTTGAGTGATTCTTAGAAGTCTGAGAAACACAAGGCTGAAAAGGGTGACGAGGCCATTGGATCTGATGTCTTTGTGGAGACAAGTTTGATACCTCCTGCTCATCCCTTTTAGATCTTTGTCTCACTTCTTAAGAACCTTCTGTGAAGGTGATCTGTAGGTAGCTGGTTCCAGGCTTGCATCAGTAGGTTACTGAAAAGACTATGCTTCAGCTGGTTAGTTTTGGGCCTTCTATTTAAAGATTAGATTAAAAAATGCTATTAACTTTGTTGCTAAATCAGTAGGGTGGGATGGTACCTGGCACAGAAATTTCTCCTTCCTTGAAAATTAGGAGTGGTGAATCAGTCAGTAGGTTTAATAATCAAATCTGTTTCCCCCTACCTGTGAGTACGCTTTCACCTCTTTTAAGAACAGCAAGAGTGATTCCAAAAATAATATATTTTTTTTGTCTGTAGGTGTTTATGAGTTGATACACAACAATAAGACGATATCACTGAAGACGATAAATGCAGTCCAGCAAATGACTTTGTACCCAGAGTTGATTGCTAGTGTTTTATATCAAGCATCTGGTAGCGAAGTATGTGCATTTCTCCTACTTTCTGTGCTTTCATTATGGTTGTGTGTGTGTGTGTGTGTGAGACTTATGCTGAATACAGTGAACACATGCAATTTTTGTTGAATGAATTGAGCTAAGCCTCTCACCAGGTCCAGGTTCTCCTCAATTCTAATCAGTCTCTGGCATAGGATTTTGGGGGTTTATATGCACTAAACTTTTCTGTCTGTTATTCTTTACTTCTACAAACCGCTTAGAAATGTAGAGAGTGTCTGTGCTATCCATTAAAACCAGGAAAATTAGCTCCTTTGGAGTACAGAAGTCTCTTGCAGTGGTACCTGTCTCTACGCATTCCCATGTAGATAAACGGGAAAAACACTTTTGTAGATAAGCCCTTTGTCTCTTTCTTCTCTGCTCAGGCTTTGTTCTGCTTACGCCAAATACTTGTGTCCTCTCTCATTTGTCTTTCTTTTTTAATTATTTATCTCTTTTGGAACTGTTTTTGCACATCTTTACTTCTCCAAGTTCCTCCCCTATGTAACTTCTTCCACTGGTCCTGTGAACTTTATATCTCACTGCAGTACAGATTTATTAAATCTGACACATACAGTGTTCATGCTAAAGCACATACAAAAGTCATGGCACTAGCAAGCTGATTCCTGAAGTGTGCTCTAAATTCACACAGCTTTGTTCTCCCTGAGGACAAAATAAAAGCATGCTCAATACTTTTCTAGAATAGAGGCCATCTCTTACCTGTTTGTAAAGCACCTAGCACACTGTTAGCAGTATGCAAATAGTAAATAGTAATAATTTCCAGCTTCAGCTCAGTTGCCGCTATGTCTCTTCGTTTTTATTTGTAATTTCAGGAAGTTATTGAACCAGTGTATTTCTACATTGGTATAGTTTTTGGACTGCAGGGAATTTATGTGACTGCATTGTTTGTAACCAGTTGGGTTATGAGTGGGACTTGGCTGGCAGGAATAGCATGGTTCATTATTAACAGGTAAGAAAAACATCTTTATACAATCTAGTTTGTCAATAAGGCATTTTAAAATATTAGAGCGGCTTGAAATGCTTTCTATTAAACTTTGGGTTCTCATTGTGAGAGCAAGCTCTTATGTCTTATGAATTCAAAACATTTCCCAGAGGTGCACTGATTCTCAGGATGCTTGAATTAATGCAAAGGCCTCCTGTTGTCCAAACCATTCACTCTGCAGTTGAACTGACTTTATGTATGTGTGTGAATATAGGAGTATTCTCACTGAATTCCATTTTGCGAAAACATTCCTCCGAAGGTTTTGGTTTTGTGCAGGTAAAGAATGAAAACAAATTTCTGAAGTTGCTGTAAAACAGAATTGCTCTCTGCGGACAGCTCTAAATATTGTGATGGTTCTTCTGTTGCTTAGAAGGAAATGACCAAGTGCATTTTTCTTGTAAAGAGTCTTTGATTTTTTTTTTTTAATCTGCTTTTTGTAGTGTGTTTTTATGCAATGTGAAATCTTCTTGGATGATCCTGATCTCAAGTTTTTTATTTTAAAACATTTCACTTGCAAGAAAATGTCCTTTCCCTTTATGAAACACCACAGTAATAGGGAGACAATGAGTACTTGTGTTCAGGCTCCTGGTTTGTCACCAAGTAGCTCTGGGGCTTTCTGTGAACTTGAGAGCAGTTGAAAGAAAAGAGCTATGGAGGAGCAAAATGTTAGAGATATACCTTTAAAGTTGAACTGTTGGGAAGCATCTTTTAGTAGCGTGAAGTCATCATGACTGAATCCGTGATTAGTAGCTAAAAATACTGTTCATCAAGCTGGTGTGAACAGTGGAAAGTAGGAAAAATGGTGGGAAAATCTGTATTTTTATTAACAGCAAAGAAGATTAAACAATGTTAACAAATGGAAAGGTCTAGTAGTTAAAAGAGCTCCAGATATGCCTCTAGGAGGCTTCAGAGGTAGAAATGAAAGGTGACACTTTCAAATATCTAAATGATAAAGGATCTTGACGCTCCTTTTTAAAAGCATAGTAGACACAAAAAAGACTATGTATCTCTGAAACGGATGCCTTTGATCACATTTGAAAGTGTGGCTTGTGCTTCTAAGTCACTTTAGCACTTTTTAAAACTTTTTTCTATGGCTCTAATCGTGCAGATACTGTCAAGTCATTCCATGAGAAGACCCTGCATGCTCCCCATCCGTCTTTAATCTCTTATTTTGCTGGGCAGAATTTTCCCTGTAGACAGAGTATCTGCTGGTGCTGCTGCTATGAGGGAGTACTACTTTGGATTCTAAGTATGTTGTACTCGACTGCCTAAATCACTTCCTTAAGACATATTTTATGAGAGCTGAGAGGAACCTTTTCTCTCAGCTATGAGTGGATTTTCATCGCAATGTGAAAAGCTGCTGTTACAGCAGCGGTCCCCTGCCTATGGACATCAGACCATTTGGCATTGCTCGTGGCCAGAGAAGGCTCTGTTGTCACAGTGCAGGTTAGTGAAAGCAGTGCATGGTGCATCCAGCTCACACAGTGGTGTGGTGGGTCAGAAAAGGCTGGAGGCAGATGCTTTTTGGCTTCAGTCCTATAAACGACACCTAATAAGGAGACGTGCTGAATAAATGAGTAAAGATTGGACCTTCCATGCTGCTATTAAATTTGTGACCTGTATCAGCAGTGAAATTGTGTCAGTATTACTTTACACTTAATACACGAATAGTGTGGTTGCAGGGCCACACTGTTAACTAGAACATTTAGGCTTTCCTTGATATTTTTGTTCCATAAATCTTTGAATAATTTTTTTTGTCTGTACTTTATTCTAGGACAGATACAACAAGAATTGATTACTCCATACCATCAAGGGAAAATTGGGCTTTGCCATATTTTGCATGTCAAGTAGCAGCTCTCACAGGCTATTTAAAAAAAAACCTCAATTGTTCTGCTGAGGTAAAGCAAAATTAATTTCTTAATAAAGAGTTGCTGGTAGAACTGTGCTCTGGGGTAGTTAGCTCCATTGCTGTTGCCCTACTGGGCAGAAAACAGTAGTTGTTTTATTTGTTCTTTTTAAAATAGCCACTAGGATTTTACCTAGCCATGTGCAGTTTTTGCTAAGCGACTCGTGCCCTGCCCTGTTATGCCCCCATGAGGGTTCAGAGAGAACAGTGTGGTAATGAGCTGTGTACTGTCTTTTTAAAAGAAACTAATGCAGATTTTTTCTCACTATGTAAACTATTTTGTTGCGCTTCCTGTTGCTTCGAGAAGATGGTGGTAACTTCCTCTCCCTGTTTGTCTGTCAAAAGTGTTTCTTCTGATTGGCTTTAAATGTTTTTGGATGTTTCGGTAATTATTTTCTTTCATCTGACAACATGTTAAATATGCCTGAAGTCAGTATTTTAATTATTTCCTAAAATAATAGTTAATTTCCATAGTTTCTGTTTTAATGACTTCTTAGTTACGTAGTGGCACAGATGCATAGGTATGAAATTAATGCCTTTTTTGTTTTTCTTTTTTTCTCTAGAAGTTTTGTTACCTTTTGGTGAATGCTTTGACACATACCTTCGTGATGGTGTGGGAATACAGTCATTATCTCCTGTTTGTCCAGGCTGTTTCTCTTTTTCTGCTAGACAGCTTTGCCCTGGTGCAGACGGAGAAGGTATTAGAACTCTTCAACCTACTGATAGCAGGGGACTTGCATACAGCCTCAGAGGTGCCTGCCATACATCCTGCTCAGGAGCTCCAAAGGGCGCAGACTGAGTGGTGACCTGAGTGTCCTGCAGCCTGGGTCCAGCTGGAGTGCGTGTCATGTCAATCCGAAGAATAAAATGGCTTTAAACTCACTCTCTTTTGGACTACTGTTTTTGGGACAGCTTTACTAACAACAGGATCGGAAGCTAAACAAAGCTGCTGAGACCTGAAACAGCCTTGGAAAGCTGAAAGAGTGATGAATGATACTCAGTCATGCATCCTTTTTGGCCTAGCTGCCCCTTCTTTTCTTTACCCTATTCACAGGAAGGTGGGGCTGACCAAAAAACTTCTCTGTTGGCTCTGTGCAGTTAAAGGGGCTTATTTTCACCCTGAACTGCCCACTCTGTCCTGTTTTAGCCAATAAATAGGCTAGAGGGAGGCTGGAGGCCAATTGATTTTTCAGTGCAAGGAAGTATCTAGCTATTTTATTCTGCAAAATCGTTCTTAGAAATGTTGCAACAACAAGGCATTTTTACTCTGCCTGTGGCAGTGGTGTATGTGCTACTTCGTACATGTGGGCCTTCTAGTTTTATTAGATGTAACTTCTGTTTCAAACAGCATGCAATTCTAATTCATCACCTCATCTCTCAATTGCTTTTTTTTCCTGTTCCTCAGCAGTGGGAAATGCTTGATCCATTTTAGTTCAAAGCAGGGTCCTTAATATATAAGGGAGAAGATGGGTGTTTTGGTTAAAGCCTAAAGAATCAAGTATCAGGGTTTATAAGAACTGCATATCAATTAGTAAATAACAGATAATATCCATAACAGTTTGTGTATTCCTGAGGTAGGTTACATGAACAAGTTATTGTGAGAGCAAGGAAAGGGCGTGTTTACGGTAGTTAGCTTTTTCACACAAATTGTGTGTTCGTACCGTTGCATTGTGGTTACTGCTTCATGCTGCATCACAGTGAGGCGTTACAGAATGGGGAGACCTTGTAAAATACTACTACTTTTCTCATTTTTACAGAATTCTTGTGAAGTAATTGTGCACTAGGTATTTAGGCTGACCAGGATCATTTTGATGGGAAATACTTTCCAGAGCCAAATAGTAACCTGCTATATTCATGAGTTGGAGGATAGAGATCCATTAATCCCCTGGTTAACATGGGAATGGAGCGAGCTGTCTGCTGCTCTAAAAAACAAGACATATATCCACTGTAATTTTATTTTATTGTGTTTTGTTTTGTTTCTTCAACAGGTACATGAAGTATACAAAATCTACTTGTTTTCTCTCTTGTTGGGATACCTTTTGCAGTTTGAAAATTCAGCCTTACTAGTGTCACCATTACTGAGTCTTGTAGCAGCTTTCATGCTTTCTAAATGCCTTCAGGTAACTAGACTCTGCTCTAACTCTGAGTGTCGTTATTATTTATACTGAACTCCAAATGATACAGCATTCTTAAAATATTTTTGCAGGTGAATATGAAAAAAGATACATTTATGTCAAGATTGCTGAAAATAATGTATATTTATTTGGTACTTACAATAACAGTGACACTAAACTTCTTACTAAAGGTAAGATTCCACTGTAAAAAGTTATTTTAATTGTCAAAATCTAAATAGAAAGTTGCAGATGTCTACTGGAAAAATCTTTTGAAGTGTTGCTTGTCTTATTGATCTGAGGGTTCATAGCTTAATTCATAGTAAATTGGATTACTAAAAATTGAGTCAATTTGTATCTATATAAAAAGTCTTTAACAACTCAAGCAGCTGGTTTTTGTTGGGGTTTTTGGTCTTTTGGGTTGAGGTTAAAGCATAGTATGGAAATACTCATTAAATCATACTTTAGCTATTTCATAAATGTGGTTTTTCTTATAACTTAAATGGCCTGTAGGAACTGGTCTAAATAATAAAATAATGTTCTTGTGCATGGAGAAGACCTAGTAGCCGGAACAGGTACAGGTAGTCTCAGGGTAGATGTTAATTTTCAATTAAATTTCAACTGGAAAATGGGAACAGGGACCTTATCTTAGTGTAGGAGTTGAGATTACACAATGGGATTTTAGCCTGGTCTTGTCTTTTTATTAACAACTTGCTCTTGCTAGTTCTAGTCTTTCACATAGTTTATTGTGCATTTTCTTCATGTCTGAAACTTACCCTGGTTGTGTTAATTAACAGTGTCGACTTAAAGAAGCTAGTGAACCCTAAAAGGTTTGAGAGAATGCTCAAATCTGATTGTTTTCTTGTGCTATTCAGACTGGCTAGCCTTGCTGTGTGTCCAGGAAAAGAAAACCTGACCTTGAACAATATGAGTTAAATTACGTAGACAGTGCACAGAACTTTTAGCTGCTCAAACAATTTATGTGAAGATTACAAATGCTCATAACTTTTGCTAGGCTGCAGTCCAATTGTTTAGTGGAGCCAAAGACAATGTTCTTTGCCTTTCTTGGGGGTAAGTCTATGTCTGTTTTTCATGATCTTTTTTACACTGCTCAGTACTCTTTTGACAATTTATTGTCAGCATTTCACTTGCCCTCCTGTTGGGGTACATGAATGAAATGAAGGGAATTATATTCTCAAGGAAACCCTAAAGGTGGATTTATTTAAGTGAAGATTTACAATACTATACAGGTACCTTAATTGTCACACTTAATCTGATTTGTTAGTTTTAACTAAATCTTGAGTAGCTGGTTGTTCCCTGCCATTTTGAAATCTGAATGAAGTAACTACATGAAAGCTGCTTCCAGCACTTGATAAGATTTTTCTCTGCTAAATTAATTTTCAGATGTTTGTACCTCATAAAGAAAATGAGCATTTGCTGAAGTTCATTGAACTAAAACTTGGCTTAAACACAACTAAGTAAGTTTTTAATCTCTTTACACCTTCTAAGATACCCGAACTTCTGAAACTGCTCTGAGAAGTGTAAAATTTCAGTGGCTTGTGAGAATTTTGTAGAGTTAGGGTAACAGTTTTTATTTGTCACTTGGTTTTAAGACTGAATTAAAAAAAGATGCATATACAGAATTTGCTTAGGATTTTGAGGTTTCTGAGGCACCTCAATATTTTTCATGCCTTGGGGTGAAAGCGTTTTGTAGATTTTTGTTTTCTTTTGATGTTGAAGAGCAAAAACTTTCTGTACTCTGTCTAGTGTTTCTAATAAGACTTGAAAGCAAAGATAATAGGGTAAAGGTGGTTGTAGTAACTTTTTATGGTCTAGAAAAGAAAGGATTCTGAAAAGAGTCATGAGCTATCAATACTATCTCAAAACAGGATTGGGTTGTGGGGTTTTATTTTTAGTTTTGTAAGAATAACACCTCCCCCAAAAAACCCTGTATATTTTGCAAGAAATTAGGACAAGAGACAACTTAAAAGTAAGAGGGGAATTTTTTGTTGTGATTCTAAGAAAAACTGTTTGGATCTGTAAAAGAGTTGAATGTTGATCTACAAGCAGAAGACATCATGGTTACAGGTTTTCTGGAAACCTTCAAATGGAGTTTTGGTAAGGACTGAGACACCTCCAGGATCCAAGCCAAGACTTGCAATTCTGTGCAGGAATTGGGACTTTCTCTTGGGAAATGCATCTCTTTTGCGAAACTACTTCACAGCCTTTCAGGGGAAAAAGTAGAAGATGACATCACACATAACTGAAATTGTTTGGGAAGTTTTGGAAGACAAAATGTAATGATGTTGACTAAGATGCATTGTTTAACACACATACATGCACGTTCTTAAGTGTTTTGCAAGAAAAGAAAGGACTGCTGCTGGTCAGGATTTCAGTTTATTCAGCTACCAGGTATTATGGATTTTATTTTTTTTCCCCTGGTGACTTGCAACATGTTACTTTCCAGGCTGTCAAACTCTGCAATGAAGAGTTTGATTGAGACAAACTGTGTACAACTGTGCCTAGAAAATTGTGTAACTGTGGGCTAGAATTATGGTTTGCAGCCAAGAGCTTCAAGATCTGTCTTTTAAGGCCAGTTTGGACATGCCCATCTGTTGATCTTTAAAGTGATTCTGTCTAATTGAAAGTGGTTCAGTTCTCTAGTCTTCCCTTGGGGGAAAATAGAAAGAAAAGAAGGAGGAAAGCAAGACAAATAAGACAAGAATGCATTCACAGCATCACATGCTGCACCAACTCCAGTTGAGAATACACATTGATAGTGCTTCTTGGCAGAGTATATAATCTTTCTGCTCATTCATTGAAAAAGAAGAATGATCGAGTGGGTTCGGCTACAGAACTAGAATTTCAGCATTAAGGATTCTATTCTTGGCAGTGCCTGGGGCTTGTTTGTGATCTCAGATGACCACTTTCCCTTCTTCATCTCCCCGTTTGAAATGAGGACAAGCATACCTTCTTGCATCAATATCTCTAAAATCTTAATCCACTGTGACAACAAAGTGCTTTGTGGTCCCCATAATGGAGTTATATGGGAGGCTGGGTTTTTGTGATATAAAAGAGCTGTAGTCTGGTCTCTTCAGATCACAGATTCTTTTTTGGAAGATAAGCTTCTGACAGTTACTCTAAAGAATACTTGCAAAGCAGTTTTAAATGATAAAAAGATAACTTTTCAAACACAAATTTCAAATAATTTCCTATGACATGAGTAGGTTAAACTGTGATGGGTTTTGTGCTGGGGTTTTTTTCTGATCTGGGGGGTATTATTGTTTTTAATGGGATGTTTTTGCCTTACTAGGAATTTTACAATGAATTGGCTCCTTTGTCAAGAATCTCTTCAGGCACCCTCCCAAGATTTTTTTTTGCGACTAACACAGTCATCACTGTTGCCTTTCTATATTTTAGTATTAATTATCTGCCTTTTTTCTGTAACTCAGGTCATTTTTAGGAGAATTTGGTGAGTAACATATTTATACTGAAAAATAAGAAGTTAAAAATAAGAGATTCATAGATGTCTAAGTGTGAATGGTCGTGTTTGTTGCTCCAAAGTTTGTTGCACCATTGAGCTTCCAGGGTGTGAGCACCAGTGGAAAGGCCCACCTAAAGAAAGTCCTTTGGTGAATAGCTTCCTGAGCATCCCTCCAGTTAAGACAGGGAGTTGTCATTGTTTTCTTTCCCCATGGGTGCAATTCCTGCAGAGCTCTGGCTAAAGTTTTGTGATGTGTTTATGTCTCTTCCCATTGGGAAGGATAAAGATGTTTTGTCTATTTTCCCCTTCCAACAGCAAATTTATCTGATTGTTGCTAGAGAATTTGTTTCACTGTTTTGGGTTTGGGGTTTTTTTTCAAGTTTACATACTGTGAAGGATGAGAGGGTGGAGTTGAGAGGATTTCAGATTTCTAATGCTTCACTGCTTTTTCTTTAAACTCTTGTTTACTGTGATAAGTTCCATCAGCCTCTACTGTTCAGAACAGAGCTAAAGTAAAACTGACTCAATTATTTTTAGTTTCACAGTGATTTACAGTTCCCTTGAGAGAAGGGGTAGTGTAGCTCTGTTTTCAGAGGAAGAATAGCAACACTGTAGATCCTAGCATAACTTGTCTTGGAAACAAAATGGCTAGGAAATTATCTCTTCCTGGTAGAAGAGAATGATTTAACTTCTCAGGTATTAGGGCAAATTTCTCACTTGTCTGCAGCAAAAATCAATAGATTTTTTTCAAGGACTTAAAACTTCTAATTGGTAAAGATTATATTGCTGTAAATGAAAATATTTGTCAAGTTGTATGTGTAATAGTATATTCAAAAAACCAAAACAAACTCTTCTAATTTTTTGCTAGTAGTTGAAATAGCTATTTTCTACTTTGTAATTAGCTGTGACTCCAGTATGTCCAACAGCTTTTTAAAGAAAAGCTTAAAATAAATCTTCTCACCCTTTTTTTTTTTTTTTAATTTTGAAGCAGTTAATAATCTCAAATATTTTTCCATTTGTCAAGAGGAAGCTTTTTATAAAATTGTAACCTGAAAACACACCATGGTACAATAAGGTGCTGTCTATTGTGTGCCTTGCTATCTCGTTTGTAGAAAAACATTTGCTGTAAGATTTTGGTTATGATTTCTATGTATAATATATAACTGGAATTTATAGTAATGTTACTAAAAACTGCTTTTGTTATCTTACTTTGTCATAAAATGGTATACACATTCCATACACAATTATCATCCTACAGATTCCATAATTCTTCACCAAGCTAATGATATGAAGCAGCATAGTTAGAATGCATGTACAGCATGCTTCATCTAAATGTTTGCAGAGTGTGCATGCTCTTTAATTAGGCTGTCTCTTGTTGCTGAATTACCTTAAAATAGGATTTACGGTCATAGGCAGTGATCCCATTGTATTAATTCACAGCCACTGCTCCAGGGAGGTTACAGTCTAAAACAAGGGACAGTGGGTTCTGATAGATCGTTTATGAAGTACAAAAACCAAATGAGCAGTGCAACAATATTGTATGATATGACACAGAATGATCTCAGTGTACTGCTGACTTAAAGGTCATTAAAGTATTTTTATTGGCACCTTTGCCTGAGATAATGTCTGAATTAAGTGATGTCTCATTTTCTCCAACTGCAGTGGTGAACCACTGAAAGAGACAGTTAAACTTGAGGATGGTCGAATTGGAGAGAGGCCAGAAATAGTTTATCATGTAATTCACACAATTTTACTTGGTTGTCTAGCGATGTGTTTGGAAGGGTAAGTCTGATTTTGATGTATCTCTTTTGAAAAGCAACAGAGAGTTCCTAACTTGACGTGATACACCATTCAGCCCTTTGAAATTCACCCCTTTTCAGAAATGTATTTGGCATGTAGTAGTACTAGTTAGTAGGGAACATAGCAAAGATATTTTTTGACTATAAATTGGATAGTTATATGATGAATTGTGCTTGGTCTTTTTAACATGTTTTTCCAAGCTTTAGTGCAGCCAGAATCTGAGACATTAATTGAAGGAAATTTTAATCATTTTCTTTACTGTATTTAAGTGAAGAAATTCACTGTAATTCTTTTAATGTTGTATTCTGGTGAGATCTTGTGTAGTGTTTTGATGAACAGTCTACGTTCTGGAATATTGGGACATGGAAGATTTATCCATCTTCTTGTGTCCAGGCTAGTATGAAGTATATCTATGCTTGACATGCTAAAGCAGTAGCAAAGCTGTTTTCAGAGGTAATGAGTTAGTCTTTAAAGCCACAGAAGCTAATGTTGGGAAGATGATGTTGTTCTAGTCTTGACTCTCAGTTAAATCAGCTTGAAGGTGGCAGCCTTGTGTTTGTATTACACTCGTCCTAAAATCTGAATATTCACAAATTCTTAATATGAGCAGACTGTTGTTACCATGTAGTTGTCTTGTCTATCCTTAAGAGGCAGACAATACCAGCAAATTGTAAGTTGTTTATTAAATATTTTCTTTTCCTTTCTTCAGGAACTCCCTTATAGTACAGTATCTGTACAACTTTGCTGAATAGCTGCTTTTTATCCTTGCTTGGCTGGAAAACTGCAACAGCCAAGTGACTTTACTAGTCTCTTTGTTTTTCTTTCATCCTCCCTTGAACTCTGTGAAGGATTTTGTCATCTTTGACCTTGGATCTTGCTCCTGCATCTTGCAGCAGATAATCAGGTGCCTGCTCTTCTGCTAGAGATTTCCTTGGTTTACCCTGCAGTGCCATCAAATTTGATCTCGGATTGCTTGACCATCCAGACTGTGTTTGACATATGAAAAAAATCTGAATGTTTTTATAAATAGCTGGAATACAGAGGCATGCTCAGAGTCACAACTAAGTTATTGCAATGTTTTTCAGAATGAAATATCTATGGACACCTTATGTTTGCATGCTTGCTGCATTTGGTGTGTGCTCTCCTGAACTTTGGATGACACTTTTCAAGTGGCTTCGACTAAAAGCTGTGCACCCAATATTGCTGGTGAGTTGCTGTTGCCAATGTCTTGAGAATTACAGCTAGCAAGCATATAACTTTTCAAACAACAATGACCTAAAGACCTGTAGAAGAACCCATTAAAAGAACGTGTAGTTCTGTGAGCAGTGGATCTCATATAGTCTGCTTTTTCCTGTGTCTTTCATTCTTAATATCACACTTTCACATGTTCTTTGGTACCTGGTGATAAAGTTGTGTTCACACTACAGCCTTTCCTCATAAGAAGCAGAGCTGTCTTCATCTCTGTCTCTTTCACTTGTCTGTTTAATTTCTTTTAATGAATTTTTGAGACCTCAAACCCCTTCATATTTAGTTGAGACTGGCCAAGAAGGTCAAGCGCTCCGTAGGAGGAGTGCAGGAGAAAAGTTCAGGCATGCAGGCAAGCATCGATATAAGCCTTGTGGCAGTAGGAAATGAGGCTAAGAAAGTGGTGGCTAGGTGTATTTAATTGCTGAGAGCAAAGCTGCTTTATAAGAAATGGTATGTGGATGACTTTACATAAGAGTTGTTCATATGTGGCCATTATAGAGAAGTGATGTGATTGAAGATGAGCCTGTGTTACAGTGCAAACAGCTCCCCCATTTCAAACCCGAGCTTTATTCTTAATATGCTGAAAGTTGCTTTGTGCAATTTTTGGCAGCTTTCTGCATTTGTTTTATTAGTAAAATAAGGGTAGGATATTACTTATCTTGATTTCAAGAGGCTTATAGGAATATTTTGTACATAAGCAGATGTCACTATGTCACATGTGAAAATACCATACACTGTTACATCAGAAACATTGACAGTGTTCTTCCAATCAAGGAGTAACAATATGTACGTGGTAAACACATTCCTTTACATACCTCATGTTTTCTGCTATATAGACCTTCTTTATTACTGTTAGCTCACACGGTACAGGAAACGTTTGGTTATTTTTTCTTTTTCACAAAGTGAAAATCATATCAGCTAGAATGATGGTGTGCTGAAGAATGGCTTTCTAGGTTTTGCATATCAATGTTGTTAATCTGAACAAAAGCATCACAAGATCAGAGGTTCAAAAAGCTTGTTTCTTACTTTTTTTCCCTTTCTCAGATTATCTTGTTTTCATTTGTGTGTGAGAGGTGTTTACTTCTCTTCCCTCCATTGTGTGCACATTGCATTGTTGTTATTTGAGCAGTAATTAACCATCCCTAATATTGGTGGTAAAGTTGTAATGGATTAAATAAGGTCTTCTGTGCTAAATCAGGCAAATTCTTACCAGAGAGTTTTTTGCCTGGTGGAAAACTGCAACGTTTCACCTACTGTCACTCCAAGGTTTCAGGCATAAATGTAGCCTACCTTATGAGCAGGATCAAAAGACAGTCCAAAGTTGAAGACTGGAGAATGGTCCATAATCCATTTCCTCTAACACCTATTTTCTAGGCTCTTATTCTGAGTATGGCAGTTCCCACAATAATTGGATTCAGCTTGTGGAAAGAGGTAAGAGAAGTACCTTTGTGGTTTTTTGTTTTGTATGTAGGCACAGTGTGAGTCAAAATGATGAGCAAATATAGTGAAATATACTTGGTGAAATGAAATATATATCATGAAATAAATGCTGTTGTCCACTGAAAATTCATTGTTTTGGTTTTTTAAATAAAACTGTTTACATTTTTCAGTATGAGGTATTTAGCAGGAGGAAGAATATTTGGAAATTATTCTTTAAACTTCCACAAGCGTAAAAAATATGGGAATATCCCATAATGTGTAACCCTCTGGTATACTGACATAACTTCAAAATAGTTTTATGAGAATTCAGATAATTGTTTTTTAAAAAAGCCAGTCTTGACCAATAGTATTTTAACAGATTTTGTAACATCTATTTTATAATGGAAATTTTGGTTGCAATGTAATCAGACTTCTTACGCATTTCTGCCAGAGCAATAGATATTCTCCTGAAAAAGCTATGTTTGCTCAAAAGAGCTATGAAATCTGTTACAATAGAGGAAACTAGGTTAGTTGACCAAATAATTCTTTTTCAGATTATTTTTGGTAAAAGCAGTGTGGGAGTTTGGACTCTAGAGGGCTACATCCATTGCACATACAGCTTTTGCTTTTAAGCAGTGGTGTACAGCTTGCTCGTCAGGCTCATAACTCATCCCTGAGCTTGGAAACTTTGATTAATAGTTACCAGACAGTGCAAATGCCTTGAGGCTCTTAATCTGCTATTGTGGCTATAAATGTCTCGGTGTACAGCTCAGCATCTTTCTGCTTGGCCACCTTCTGACTCAGTCTGGCATAGTTGCTCATCTAACTAGATTTTTCTAAGGGCTCTGATTGATAGGTGAAGCTGGTTCTCCTTGCACGGTTCCTCTTCTGACTCTTGTTCTGGGGATAGTTCAAGTATGTGTATAACAGCACTGCAACAGCTTTCAGCCTTGATAGGAGCATCTGGGAGCTGTTCCTATGCTACCCTAACATGTCTGGTTGTAGACTGCTATCACTTGACAGCTGAATTGTCCAGGTAATGGGGGTGGAAACTCCTCAGTTAAAAGCAGGTTCGCTTTTCCTGCTGTCTGTGTCCTATGGCTGTCCTGAAGTCAGTTGTCCCTTTAGTCTGTTATAACCTATAAACTTTATCCTTTTCAGAGCTGGCAACAAGTGGCTTTCCTTGCTATTTACAACAGCATGCTCCAGCCCCTTAAGGCTGGCCAGCTTCTAGCCATGCCTTCTACAGATAAATGCTTAAAATGACTCCCAAAATGTTTTTCAAGAGCATAAACTGAGATATCCTACTCCATACGATATAGTGTACTTAGCTTCACTAAAGTAATTGAATAAAAGGCCTAGGAAAGTCCAGGGCACATTACCCACATGATGCTCTGCTAGGAAATTTCTTCTCTCTTTTCCCACTTGTATAGCACCTTTCCATCAAGTTACAACAGTCCAACTCCACGCTGTTCAAGCAAGTTTACCATGAGAGATTTGTCAGCTTGTTGGCTCAGTGCCTTTATTTATATGCATTTGCATATGAAAACCTGAACTATGGTTTTGATGCATTCAAGGGCAGTTGAAATTGATGAATGTTGTTGCTACATAGTTTCTTGGGGTTTGTTTTGTTTTGTTTTTTTTTTAATTATTAGTATTCTATAAGATGAGAACTTGTTTAACATACTTATTTTGGAGAAGGGCTCCTGCTGTCAGGTAAGTATAAACAGTATATTTCACAAAATATTAAAACAAAAATACCCATCAGGAGGGAAAACTCAGATGAAACACATTTCTATTGTGTTATTTAAGGCCTTAATACAATGAGATGCTCTATAGATTCTTTTAATTTTTTTTACTGTAAGTAACCAAGAATATGTTTCAATCAGTTTTTCCCTAGGATAATGACAGAGCTTTCAGAACTACAAGAATTCTATGATGCTGATACAGTAGAACTCATGACATGGATAAAGTAAGTATGAAGTCCTACATTTCTATTTCACTTCTTTATGTCAGGGTATTTTATCTCAGCATTTTGTGGAGCTACCTCTATTAATCTGAATTTCCCTTGTGAAGTCATTACATGATGTAGAGGGAGATGGGAGGAGAAATGTGCATTTTAAGTTTAGTATTACTCCCATGGAAAAAAACAGAAATTTATCATTGATTATAAGATCCTGAAACAAAGAAGCAAATCATGTTTAATATCATTGCTAGACCTAATTTCCAAACAAAGGTGGCCATCTTAGTACTTGATTCTTTGCACACTAACCACACTTTTCAGTAGATTAGAGGATTCATGTTGATTGTAATTCCATGGGAACAGAAACACTGACATTTTTGTGTGCTTGAGCTAGTAAAATGAAATGCCTGAATGTGAGGGTTTAGAGACTGAAGTCAAGAAACATGCAGTGTAACATACGTGATTCAAACTTCCCTTTTGACCAGAAGGCTGGAACAGTTCTGGCTAGGCAGGGCATAGCAACTACTGAGCCATGTCATATAGCTCATACTGAGCCATATACACAGCTCATACTAAGTCAAGTTATTTTCACAGATACGTTTTTTTTTTCTCAATAAAAGTTTCAGAACTGGATTCTGGCCTCATTCAGTCTCACTTTGGACTATATCATTAGGAGCTACGCTTTTCTGAAAATTAGATACCCTGTGTTCAGATAACTTTACCTTTAACTGTATTTTTTTTAGAATATTATTTTCTGTATGTATGTAGTCTTTAATGCCAACCTGTTCATCTTCGGAGAAGACAGGGCTGGTAATTATGGTGTTCAAGACAATTTCTTCTTTCTGTTAATAGTAGTATATGTTGTTTGTCACTGCTGCAGCTCTTCAAGGCAGCAAGTGGAATAATGCCTCACTGCTGCAGCTCTTCAAGGCAGCGAGTGGAATAATGCCAAGTACCTTAATGGCTTTTACATTAGTCTGCATATATATTACACTTCAAGTACATAATTAATCATGGTGAATTGCATTGAGATTCACTCAACTAAGAGCAGTTTGACTACCCTTGTTTATAGCAGCTGTTCATATTTTTAATGAAAATAAGGATTTTTTTATTCTTAAAGATATACTTAGATGTCCATACTAGAATTTTAATTGAATGTCATTATTATAGTATACTTTCTTAAAATTTTCTCTCTGATAAAATGAATTTATTTTGAATTTTCTCGTCAGGAGAAGTTGCCCAAAGTCTGTAATGAAGTGTGACAATGACTGTTTTCTTTCACTAATGCAAAATGCAAATACTCAAAAGATGAAATCAAACCCAGAAACATAATGACTGTAGGCATTATTCTGTATCATGACACTGTTTACTTGTAGATGATTAAACACATGGTCCTAGAGATCAAATGAAAATAATCACAAATCTTTCCCTTACAAGATAACTTCATGTGGTTTCTCCTTCTACCTACCCTCCCTCCCAACCTTGTTTCATCACAAGGCAGCAACCATTCAAAAGCAATAGTTTGGTCCATTCCAGGACCACTCTGAATCATGCTGCATGGATTGCAAGGAGGGGAGGAGAACGACCATCAGTCCTTGCCCCAGCAGGAGACCTTCCTTGTAAACTCCATATTGCTGCAGGTCTGAGCTTCTCTGCATTAACCACTGCAGCATTAACACCAGTTGTAATCAGACCCTCAATGATATCTTCACTTACTCCAATTCATACCGTTCATACCGTAGCACCTTAAAAGATTCACACAGTGTTTAAAATTAAAAGCGTTGTTTTGAGAAATCCACCCTGTACTCAGAGTGTATGTTGATGTTGCTTTTGCAGAAGGCAGGCTCCTGTGGCTGCTGTGTTTGCAGGCAGCCCACAGTTAATGGGTGTGATTAAGCTATGTACTGGATGGATGGTGTCGAGCTTGCCTTTATATAATGATGATGATCTTCTAAAAAGAAATGAAAATGTGAGTATCCAATTCCATAAATGCGTGTGTATTATCAGTGATTTATAGGCTGTTCCATCATGTGAGACTGAAGTGCCTGATTGGGATGTGTGGCAGTACTGTAAATGTTAATGCTCCGAAGAAGATGACCTTGTAACTTTCCTCATGACACACACATTGGCATTGCTCTTCTGTGACCCCAGGCCACCTGACAATGCAAATGATTTGTGAGTGGCCTTCCAAATACTGCCTTTTCTCCAAAGCATTTACAGTCTAGGGTGAGAAAAGGGCATGATGTCTTGTAAAGAAAGATAACAAGATAAGACCAATACATAATCTGTAAGCTCATTAACAAGATTCCTTGCTGAGCAGTGTGACCGTATTGAGTTTTAGGCAGGCTGTCATTTCTGAATGTTTGTGAACAATTTTTATTCTGCGTATTTTGTTAGGGAGAAAGTCATGAAGCAGAACAGACTTGCCCAGTGACTGCCTAGCAAGGAAAACAAAATTGCTATTCTACATTAGTTCTCAGTCTGTATTTGAAAACTCCAGGGTTACAGTAGGGAAACAGAAATCTCTAACAAGACAATTGATTTGGAAAGCATCTTACAGGAACTGTCTTCATCGTCACCCAAATGTAATGAGAAAAAAAATCAAATATATTAGAAAGAAGGAGGACACAGGAGTCCAGCAAACAGGGAAGAGAGCATCAAGTAGATTATCAGTGCTTCACTCTGGACAAAAACAAATATAAAAATATTATTGCTGAAAAATTTTCAGGCCACTTGAAGTACATAAGATGAGAACTTGCCACCAGCAGAGACAAATATGTCCCATTCCTCTGCCCATTACCACACCTGTTTTGGAGATTTCAGAATCAAACATTTCATAGCTTGGTGTGTACATAGAATTTGTTATTGCAGATAAGTTGCCCTCCTACCCCCAAAGTATTTAATTTGTCACTGATTTTTACACTGCATTAACATGTTTTCTTAATTTATAGATTTATCAGATCTATTCAAAGAGGTCAGCGGAGGATATTTATAAGATACTCACATCTTACAAAGCCAGTTTTCTGATTATTGAAGATTCAATTTGCAATGAAGTGGGACCTGTAAGAGGATGTAGAGTTAAAGATCTACTGGATATTGCTAATGGCCACGTACGTAACAGTAAGAAAAAATGAATGTTTGAATGCATAAGTAATTCATTTTAGAAGAAATCATCTTATAATGCTGATCTTATTTTTCTGGTTGTAATTGACAGGTGGACAGACTCATAAATTTTAAATGTCATCAATTAAATTTTGTTTTCTCTTTCTTATACACCTGCAATCTTTGCTTTTCTTTAACTGCCCTAATCTCTCCTAATACATTCGTATCTGTCTGTGCTGCTTTTCTGCCAATTGTTAAATACCGTTTAACTATACAAAAGTGTTTATGACTGTAACACCTGAAGAGGTTATTACAAAAGCAGTAAAGCTCTGCCTCAGAGAGCATTCTTTACTAGCTTTAAAGATGAAATTTTAAAATTAGTAAACTCAGTTCTTCTAAAAGTCTGCTTGGGACCAGGACTAGCCTACCTTTCAATTCAGTACAGCCTGTTTGGTACTGATGAGGTTAGCACCCCAATGGGTGGTGTAAGCCACAGCTGGTAGAAAGATAGGTTGAATAAACTGTAGAGTTACAAAGATATCCATGAATGCTACTTCAGTCTTTGCCATGCTGCATCTGCTCTGAATGTTGATGGTGCTGCTCTTGCTGCTGAAGTAGGGAATGGGATGGGATTCATTACCACTTGTTCATCTCCTTCCTGGGAGTCAAACAAAAGTTTTGACTTCATAAAGTCATTTAGGGTTTGGTTGCTTATTCCCAGCTCAACAGGGGAGAAGGAGTCACCAGTTACTTCTAGGCAGTCACGGGTTAGCTTCATTTAATTGGTTTCCTGTCTAAAAAAAAGACCTTAAGCACCACCTGTTGTGTGTTGACTATACCAGTTAATCCTTATTTTGAATGTTTTGTTTTGTTTTTTTCCCTAATGGGGAGGGTGTATGTTTCTTGTATATATTCTTACATTCCATTCTTGGGGAAAAATCCAAGCTGTTCATCTGTCTTAAATATTTTATAAACTGTACTTTTGATTATATGTATTTCAAAAGAACTTGTACTGCAAGCATTTCATTTCTGTGGTTGCTTTCATTTGGGGGAGCAAATATATGTTTTTAGGGGATTACTCTTTAATTTCCCTAGGAATCCACAACTGGTGTCAGTTTCACTTGCAGCTTTCCTGGCCAGTTTATCCATGGAGGATATTGTGTCTGTTTCTCTATTAACTTTCTTACCATTGCTGAAATCCATCCTTTTCCTTTCTTTGCCTTACTGCTAAAATAATGTATGCCATGATTATTCCATGTTTTAACCAACGTACTACATCAAAGCAGCATGTGTGGATATGAATAACCTCCATCATTGATAATCAGCACGTATTAGCTCTCAGTTTCTTCTCAGATCTGTTTTTTGCATAAGTTCCTGTTCCCTAGATTCAGGATTCCATTCCCTCATACCACGGCATCTCTTATCTCCATGTTTTCTGCATGCTTCTTTCTTGCACATAATCCTGATCTCATCTGAACTTCAGCAGCACAGTTTTACTGTCAGGTTTTTTAAGTTTTTGTTTGGTTCATATAGCAGAATGAGTTTCTTCGTCCTTCGTTTAGTTCCTAACATCCAGTTATTCAGGAGTTCATCCTAAGGAACACTTCCCAGTACTTTTCAGAGCGCCTGTTGCTTGTGATGATAATTTCAATCATAAGAGGGGAAAGACATTGAAAGATGTCCAGTGCAAGGAGCCTGTCTAATAAGTGCCACACATAGCACTGTCAGTACACAAAAACAGTCATTTATTATTTTTGTGTAATTAGGATTGTCAGAGTGACAAGGGTTATCCTATTTATAGTGGAGAGATTAAGAAGGGGAAAAGAAGGTTCATGATGAGAGTTTCAGTTAAATCTATTCTGGTGAATGTATGTCATCTAAATCCGTAACAAAACAACTGGTATATACATTTAAACATAGACAAGTGAGTGTTCAGTGTTTTTAGAAGAAGAGGGGTTGGCTAGTAATGAACATCGCTTATGCTTCCTGTCTGTGGCTGAGTCTGTACTGGGTTGGATGCTAAAAATACTAATTATAGAAGAAATACTGGAATGGCCAACAGGAATAAAGTGGGGTTGTTTGGGGTTTTCTTTGTAAGAAAGTTGACATAGTTTGTTCCTGAAAGTTGATTTAGTGTGTTGTCTCAGGAAACTTAGAAAAAAAACTCTCAATTTGCTTGCTAACAACAATTGTCTAAGTCATATTCAAAAATTATCAAGACTTTCCAAACTAGTGGAAGCTAATGCATATGTAGTCTATGTCTGGAGGACTGTAGCTCAGAGGAAATATCTTTTTTTGTTTGGTAGCCACCAATAGATTTTTCTCCATTAATTTGGCCTACCACCTTTTTTAAACACGTGTAAACTTGTGCCATCAGGAAGAGTAACAAAGGGATTTCTTCAAGGATATCAGATAGTAGGTGCTAAAACGCACAAGCAATTTGCTTCCAAGTCAATTGGTAGGAATTTATAGGGCAATACATGTGTGTGTGTCTTCAGTCTTTACTGGATATATCAAACTCACTTGGCCTGGAAAAGGTAATTGAGAATTTCCTTCCCTACATAGGTGCTATGTTTGCAATGTGCAGGTCAGGTTTGAAGTACTGGGTAAAAGGGGCATGTGGATAATTTCCACTGCCATTGTGCTTTATCGTATGAAAAAAAACTACACTGGTTTTCATGTCTGCTATCCTGACAAAGGTATGAATTCACAAAGGCTATTTGAGTAGGTTAAACAAATTGTAGGGGAATATGTTTTCAGTTTATTGGATTCAGACAGTATGGAAATTTAATGCCTATCCTAAGTGAAGTTTACAGAATACAAAGGAATGTATAGAATTACTTTCTGTAACCACATATCTTCAGTATTTTAATTGGATCTTCTTCTTTTCTGGCAGGTGGTTTGTGAGGAAGGTGACAGTTATGCCTACTCAAAATATGGACGATTTTGTCATGAAATCAAAATGAACTATTCTCCATATGTGAACTATTTTACTCGGGTATACTGGAATAGATCCTACTTTGTTTATAAAATCAACACTGTGATATCCTTCCAGTCATGAGAAAGCATACAAGCTTCTTTCTGAGAACTGATTGTGATGGAATTCAGTTGGAAAAGTTCCTTTTGATCAAGGAAGTTATTTTTGCAGAGACATGTGTGCACATGCGGTGTATGGACAACTTGATTTTAACAAACTGGAATTCTCTGAACTACAGATCAACAGGCACAGATACTATCCTTGTAGGAAATGGGAAAAATTGTCAATTTTACAGTCTCTACAAAGTGTGACAGTCTTCCATATTTTTGCATTTTTCTTCCCATTATAAGCATCTTAATGTGCATGTAAATGAGATTTCTAACTTTAGTGTTAGAGAGCTGATGTGGGTAGGATTCAGTAAATGCAGAAAAATTATTTAAAGAGCTCATTTAAGTCATATAACTTTTATTTTCTAGCAAGAAAGAAATCAGTATCCCGAGTCTTTTCAAGTAAGTGTTTGGATTTTTTGGGGTTTTTTTGGTGTTTTAATTCTTCCTGTTTTCCACTATAAACATTTCTATGTTTATCAAACACACATTCATACATCTTATGTCTAAGTATAGTGTTTGTATAAATCAAATAAGGAAGATTTGATTTAAACAACCCTTCCACAGATTAAGGCACTGATCTCTACGTTGTTGGCGATGCGTTGGTGGAAGTGCTTGGACTTAGACCTAGCAGTAGGAGTTGACAAGGTCACATCTTCAGTTTGGAAAGAGCTTGTCTTCAGGATTTTTCCATGCTTACATGTGTATGTGTGTTAGCAGCCATCAGAGTGGGCCAGTATACCACACTACGCCATACTTGTTTTTAGACAAGTGTAGCAGGACAACTACATTTGCTACTGAGACCTTCGCACTTCCATTTCACCCTCCTTGTGTGCGTGCTGCTATATATATATATGTGTGTGTATGGGAAGGAATGGATGATATTTCATTCATCTTACTATGTGATAGATTAAGGTAGTGCCCTATCTGTAATTTAAAACACTATAATCACCACTGCGAATCCATAGTGGTACAGCTGTTCATAGCTATTTTTATAGCAATTATCCAACTACACTGAGATCTTTGAAAATTTGATAAAGTACTCGGCAATCTTGCTTCCCTCTAAAATTTGTCTTCCTTATATGACTCCCTTTGCCTCTACAACTGTTTTTCTTAACAAATTATCTGTTCATGCTGTTTGTTGCTGGCTGGTATACTTTCAAGAGAATGAATGATGCTGTAATTCCAACTCTGGGCCTAAACCTGGTGTTGTGAATGGAAAATCCAATAAAAGGTAATGGTAACTTTGCTTACATAGGTCTAGCTGGACAAAACAACAGGACATAAGGTTTGGAAGAGGTTATTCATCCATTAGAAGTTACCTGCAGTTATGGATTCTTGTAATACCTGGCCCAGAGACCAGTCTATCAGGCATGTGGAAATGATTCTTTGGAGCCCAGATGTCCTTAATGAAGGATCTGGCGTAATAGGATGAACCTTCAACTGAAATATTTTCAAACCATTCTGCAAATGAAAGATGCAAAATGATCCTTACTGCACTTGGTGATAAAATGCAAATTCAGAGATTGTAACTCTGAATTATTAGGAACTGCAGCATGCGTGACTCCTGTCTGCTCTGTGCAGATACATTTGCTTACTTTACACTAACAGGTAGTGCTGAGGTTTTTTAAAACCTGTTAGCATTGTTGGAGTGATTTAAAAGAAAAAAAGCTTTATTGTTCTAAAAATCAACATGTCTGTAATCTATTTTTTTACTTTCAGTTATATTTTGAGGCCTGTGAGTCTTGATAGGGTGTTGAATTAGACATTTTATTTGAAACCAATGTTCAGATAAATCCATCAAATATACTGGATGTGATCACTGAGAGAAACATTTATCAGTATAACTGAGGTAAAAGTAAAAATACTTTCTGGGGATACAGTCCTTATGTTGAGGTCTCTGGCCAAATGCAGTCTGCATTTATTTGCTTATGCACAAGTACGTGTGTTTTACCGTGCTGGACTGTTTCAGGCTTTTCGGTTACCATGTAACAGCAGAATCTAATAAGTACTGAGCTATGACAGGCCTGCAGGAAACTTCTCTGTATGTGCTAGGATGGATAGATGTAATATTTGGAAGAAAATTTAGAGTTCCTTATACAATTTATGTTTGTCTGAATCGTTGTCAAGTAGTTGCATGACTGTGTGTCAGTCATTTACTCACCAGAAGTTAATCATTCATCAATACCATTTCATAACAGCAATAAGGCATTCTAGGTAGCAAATTTCAGGGTTACAACTGCACTTGGGTGGATGAAGTCGCACAGGTTACGGCTTCATGCCTTAGACTGCCATGCCAAGATGCAGTATTTAACTATCCTTGACTGCCTGTTGTGTTTTACCGCAATGCTGTGTGTATGTGTTACCACACAGAGTATAGTTTAAATACTTGTAGAGCACACATGTGAAGAAAAACACATCAAGGCCATCCATACATCTTCAGGAAACTCTCTTTTAGCATGTTGGGCTTTATACATGTTTAAATGAACATGTTCAACTTTATTTGAACTGTGACATAGTTGTTATTAGATTTGTCATAGTTTTTAAGATGTATTCTTGATACTTTGATTGATTCTACTCTAGGAGAATCACTTAAGATTTCTACCTTGCTTTTTACATTAGAGAAAGTTGTATTGCAGCACCATCGGCACAGCAGCCTTAAGTAACAGAAGGAGCCTTTTATGCGGGAGAAACATTGCTGATATTGCAATAAAAAGGCATCATTTTTAAAATGAGTGGCTGGAAGGAGCATATCTTACAAAGAAAATGATAAGCTTGAATTTCTTATCCATTTATGGATTATCAAAAATGTTATTGTCTGCTCTAATCTCTACCTTCTGTGAAAAAGAAACAGTTATGTTTCATGATATCGCTCAGAAGGACATAATAGGGCGTAATTACATTGGATTTGTACACACAACCCTAGCTTGGTCTTCTACCAGGTCTCAGGTTTAACTCCCTGAAAGGGCTGGGGGAACATTTTGCAAATTTTGATCTGTTTTGCTCTAGAAGTTGCAATTCAGTTGAAAAGTGTGCCTTGCAAGCTTTTATTAAACAAACAAAAAACTCAATTTGTGTTTCTTTTTGTGAAGGTTTTTTTAAAATTCCCATCTCTCTGATTTCCAGAGCTTCCATTGTGTCTTAATGCCCCAGCCTCCAAAGATGCTTGTGTCGTAGGTGGTGCAGGTAGGATGTATGCCAGCCATCTAACAGCTGTTCCCTGGGAAAAATGAGAATTTGCATAGCAATTTGTGTTGCTGTTTTGCTGGCTTATTTCCTCCTGCGCTCTTCCAATTTCTGATATACTTGATTTTACTGAATGCAAAAAAATTACCTTGAAAGAATAAATTGAGTGTATTTTGAGGCACTCACCTGTTACTGATAGACTTATCGATTAAAGTTTAATTAAGCCACAGCTAAACTGACATACACAAAAAAAAGCTCTTTCACTTCCTGAATTACCACATACTTGAAGTCAGTTGATAGATTTACCAGGAGATATTTCAGACTAATTAAGTAAAGGCATTTCAGAACACAAGCTTCTATTCATATTATTTTTAAAAATGTTTTTATTTCTTCCAAAGTAAATGGAAATACAATGTATTACAATACAATCTTAAATACAGTTTCCATTGGGGCAGTAAGGAGGAGATACATAAATATGGATGAAAGAGGGCCAAAAGGTTTAAGAGGCATTGAAACTTAAAACTTTCTCTGGTGGCATTACTGTTTCAAAGGTTAGGGACCAAATCTTGGTTTTTACCACCTTCTTTTTACTAAGTCATCTGCAGGTGTCCAAATCTTGTGACCCTTCATCAGCTTTCCGATGCAATTCACGTGAATAGGAGCTGCACGATGAGGTTGTCTTAATGACTGCTGGTAACATCATATAACCTATCCTTTAACCAAAAATCTAACAGGAGAAAGTGTAGGCTGTCCCTATGAATGCATGTTGTATTTGCATTTAGAGATGTCTGTTTGGAGATGTCTGTTTGGAGATGTAATGAGTAACTTCTGTTATCACTAATGGTGGTTGAATCTATAAATCTAAATATTGGTGGGCAGGCAGACTCCAGAGTACTATGGTATTAGAGATGAAAGAAAAGCTGAGTTTAATCCGACACAAGCAATATTTCACATTAAATAATACCTCTACATAAATCTGTATAATCATACTTTTAATACTCTTTTTAGAATGTAACTTTAGGGGGGGAAGAAAAGTGAGAATTCTAAAACATGCAGTTGTGTGTTATTTCAGTAGTCATTTCTCCTTCATCAGGACAACCAAAAGAAAATATCACCATCATGTTGCTGCACTCTGACTGTGCCAAACCAGAGCTAGCAATGCTTGAAGGTCTTCTGAATTGTTTGGTACCTCAGCTAGATGTTTAAATATGTGATTAATCTGGCAATGTTGTTTATTTCTGCGCAGTTAAATGTATGTAGTTCTGCCTTTCAAGTGGTGTTTAAGGTTACCTATTTATTTGATGGAAAAGAGGTGGATGTTTAATGCCTTTCAAAGTTTCAAACTTTGTTACTTCAGTAATGCAGAAGAATTATTGGTGGTGCTTGACATGTTAACAGTGACATTTTAGCGGTAGTGTGTATGGCATATGGACATATCTATGTGCAGGTATTTAATAACAAATCTAAGGAATCCAATTCCTTTTATCCTCTTTGTTGTCCTGGACGGATTTTTATCAAAATAATGTAGAGATAGTAAATATTTTTCTCTTGTGACAAACTTCTTCTGTGAAAGAAAAAAAATTGTAATAAAAGCCGAGTCCGGAAGGTATGGATTGTTTAGGACACAAACCATTGTATGCTTTCTTTTGAGGAGTCTTATACCCTCACACAAAACCATGTAGTTAATAATTAATTAACCTCCTTCCTCTGTTGTGATAATAAAATGATTTTTGTATTCTGTTGTACTATTTGCGTGTGTGATTTTCAGTCAAGTGAAGACTGTACAGCATAGCTCAAATATCTGTCTTCATGAGGCAGAATAAATACTGTTACAACTCGTAAGGATTAGCAGCCTGCTCGGGCTGGATCCCTGTGCCACCCTGACTGTGACTACCTGTTGGAACATACTGGTATGAGGATGAGCGGCAAAATGTGAGGTGCTTCATATGGAGCTATTGAACTCTGACTTTCTCCTTAAAGATCCTCCTGCAGCAAGTGTGTCACCTGGAAGCAAATTGCTATGCAACATCAAATGCTTACTGATAATTTTTTTTTAATCAACTACTGTATTATCTGTCTTGAATTTTTACAGCTCATGAGTAGAAGTATTGGAGCCTTCTGTCATTTTACAAGATATTATTAGTAAGAGTCAAATCTTTGAATGCAGACTACTTTGTAATAGTTTACCATGAGAAATATGAAAACCCTGAGATTGTTTTAGTTAAATTATGAAGATATTAGACATACCCAATGAAGTGCTTCTCCAAAAATTGATCATATAGCACCTAAAAAAATATGTATTTACATCTTTAATTTATAATGGTTCTGAGTTTGAACATTCATGAGACCTCTCCCTTTTAGGCCAGTCAGGAAATGTGCTGATGTTGAAGTATTCAAGTTTATCCATGAATTCTTCAAGCATAGATTGCTTAGCTGAAAGGGGAATGGAGCTTCCTGGCACCGTGAAATATATGCTGGTGTTTGTATACTCTTCCATGTCTTTATCCAAATCTGAGACCATGGTTACCAGCTGTGAAATACAGAATATTGTATTATATATATCATAGAACTTGTATGTATATATAAATAGGTGTATATAAAAATACGTATATGTATTTTATGTGTGTGCATATCTTTATAAAATATATATTCTGCTTATAAACAGTGTTTGAGAGGTGTTAGGTAAAATGACTGTTGGTTTGGGGTTTTTTTCCCCCTAAATGGTAGCTCTGCAATCTGTCTCTAGGACCTGGTTTCCCAGATTTTCCAATTTTTGCTGTGACCCAGACTAGCATACTTTAATTCCTGGGTACTTTCAGATTGCTTAGGTAATGTGCTGGGCTTGGCTGGCATAGAGTTAATTTTCTTCGCTGTAGCTAGCTCGGGGCTGTTTTGGATCTGTGCTGAAAACAGTGTTGATAACACAGGGATGTTCTCATTACTGCTGAGCAGTGCTTACAGAGTCAAGGGCTTTTCTGCTGGGCTGTGGGTGCACAAGAAGTTGGGAGGGGACCCAACTGGGACAGCTGACCCCAACTGACCAAAGGGATATTCCACACCGTATGGAGTCATGCTCAGCATATAAAGCTGGGAGAAGAAGAAGGAACGGGAGCGGGGGGATGTTCAGCGTCATGGCATTTGTCTTCCCAAGTAACCGTTACGTGTGCTGGAGCCCTGCTTTCCTGGAGATGGTTGAACACCTTTCTTTCCAGGGGAAGGAGGGAATGGATTCCTCGTTTTGCTTTGCTTGTGCACGTAGCTTTTGCTTTACCTATTAAACTGGCTTTATTTCAACCCACGAGTTTTCTCGGTTTTACTCTTCCAATTCTCTCCCCCATCCCACCAGGGGAGAGTGAGCGAGCGGCTAGATAGTGCTTACCTGCCAGCTGGGCTTTAACCACAACAGGTAACAAATGCGAAAGACTTTTTTTTTAATGGTAATGAGATGCATCTCATTATGAATTAAATTGCATATATGGAATATACAAATGTAAAGCAATATAGAATAATACTGAACTATTCGGTTGGCTATAACACACCAGCAGCATGTATGTTTACCTTCAGAATTCTGAGCAGCTTTCCAATGCCTTGGAATTTTTTCTTGTTTCAAAGTTTTGACTGATATCTTCTGTCAAGCCTTGAATCCTGATGGTGCTATGCTGACTGGTTATAGAAGGACCAAAACCACATTAAGACTGATGTTTTTACACTGTTGCAGTGTAAAAAAAAAAAATAAATCTGTACCAGCAGATTCTGTAAAATGAGGGTGAATGTAAAATTATGCCCTAGACCATTCTCCCCTCTGAAGAAAGTTGACAATGGATAAGCAAGAATGCAGAAGCTGTGGTCTCCCTGGAGTGAGTGTTGGCTGCTGGAAAGAGCACGTGGGTTCCTTGGTTGATCTAACTTCAACTCTGGACAATAATACAAAATCACTGCTGCGGAAGTGATTGACCTGTTTATGCAATTTTTAGAAAGGTACATTAAAATCAAGACTTGTTTTCATTTCATCATTAAAACTTATTTCTTAAACACACACCAGCAGTGTAATTTGTATCTATGTCCACATTATTAACACCTGGATAAATACTGGGTTTTTTTGCCTTTTTATCCCCTCCCAGTTGGCCCATTTCATGATGGTCTGAGCTGTAGTCTGAACTGCTGGTTGCATTCTAGGGACTCGTCCCAGCTGCAGGAGAGGATCAGAAGGAAGGCAGTTGCGCTTGCTGATAGCTTGGCCTCTGAAAGCACAATTCTTAGATTTAGTGGTTGCAATTCACCATCCTCAATTCACCAGATAAGGTTTGCTAGAGTAGAATCCTAAAAGTAAATTTCACTATCATCCTTTGGCAATAGAAGCTGACGGTGTCCTGAAGATGTCTCAGGAGCTTATTGAATTAATTTCTGTTTATTTCTTCTCCACATTGGTTCCTAGCAGGGCGAAGAGCCATCTCCACTCTCCTTACTCAGGTTGCCTCTTGGATTAACGCTGCCTCAGTCTCTCCTGTTTATGCTTCGGTTTCCCAGGAAGAGTCAAGTTCCTTTGGAAAATACAGCTACACAGAAAGAGCCATACTGTTTTCTTGGCAGTGTCCTGAGAGGGAAATCAGGTTACTCCAGAATGGTCCCTCTTGTAGCATTTCAATATATACTGTACATACATACATGTATATAATACAGCTTTTGAGAATGGCTTACCATTCCTTAAACTGTTTAGCTGCCTGTTGATCCCTGATGAGCGCGCAGAGTCAACTATGAACAGTGGAAATTTTTTCTCCTGGTTTTCAAAGTGGTTACTAGGGCAGAATATCAGCCACTGACCCTAAAGAGACCCAAGCACCAGTCTGTGCTTTGACTTCCCCAATCCCTGTCAGCGTGACTGGACCTTCCTCCCCATCCCTCATTCCAGGAGAAAAACAGTTTTCATTTAAAAGCATGAGACATTTACTCTTCGTCAGTACTTCCATATTTCCAGCAAAACAATGCAGTTTCGTCCTTTTGTTATAGCTTGAAAAAAACTTCCAAACAGCGCATTATGAATAATTTGTACCATTTCAAAACAGGTATTTAATGCATATACAACTGCCTGACACCAGTAAAAGCAATATTTCAGCCATGCCTGGCTGGGATGCACTCACATAATTGCAGAGCTTATAATCACAGCCAATCGTCAAGTGTCTTTGGACCTCTTTACATTGTAGGGCAGGATGTATGTCCACAAATATACTTTTTCTTTTTTTTTTGTCATTGCACAGGTTTTGGTTTTGTTGTGCTAGTCAGTACGTACGGTGGCAAGGTTGTCACTAGTTCTGCTCTGTAAGGTGTGCCCTAAATTCCATCAATGGGAGTGACATGCAGTAGAAGCCTCAATTTACAGCACCAAAATGATGCGTTAACGAGTGTATGAGCAGTACATGTGTTCGTATGTGCGAGGGAGTGCTGTCAATACAATCCAGCTCGTGTCTTGACAGGCTGTAGGCAAAAATATACGTTTCTAAACGCATGTGTGTGAATATAAGAGAATAGAAGGGGCAGCGCATCTTGCAATGTAGGTTAAAACTGAGCACTTGGTTTTGAGAGGGTTTAATTCACTTGGCTAGGGTTTGTGTAAGGCCAGCAGGACACATCATCTTTCAGAAGAGGGCATGCTGCGCTGTATCTCAGTACTGATCTGAACTTGTCCTAAACTGAACACTCCTTTGGGTGGCCTGGCTGGCTCATTAAGTGTCATAAATTGATGAGTTTTCCAGTGCCTTTGTGAGGCAGGGAATTATCTCATTTGATTTTTAGGTAGGGCAAAGAGTAAAGATAACACACTCCAAGCTTGCTACAGCACGGTAACTGTGGCTGGATCTTGCTGGTTACTTTGCTGTTCCTGGTAAACCATTCCTTAAAAATTTGGTTCTGCTTTTTGCCTTCCCAGTCTGAGATCTCACATTGTGCTGATTTTTAGAAACAATCATCCCTTCACCTTCCTAGGGTAAAAATAAAGGCTGACAGCTTGTAATAACATGATGTGATGACCCAGTGATCACCTCTCCTTAAAACCGGGAATTCCGTGGGTGGCAGAGGTGCAGATGTAGCAGTTGGTTGTCACCTTTGACTGTTGCCCGTGATATTTGACTAAAGCCCATCGAAATGGTTTCTGGCTTTCTTGAGCAAAGCTTCACTTCCAGCCTAGATGTGTTATGACCAAAGTTAAGACACCCCTGCCTTGCTAACAGCCTTCTACTAAAACTAGCAAACCTATGTTCAAAACAGCAAGAGGGAGTGTTTCTAATTGAAAAATATATTAACGCAGTTTGAGCAGCTGGATGCAAAAGGCTCTTCCTAAGCTGTGGTTAACATGACTGTGTGAAGGGAGATGTTGTTCCTGTTTATTAGCAGGGATGGAAGATGCTGCTGGGACTTGTGCTTGGCATGAGAAGTAGTGGGGAGTGATTGACACTGGAGGGGTCTGGCTGGGATTCACGCTTCCATTGACCACTTTGTAACCAGCGCATTGAATCTCACGGACAGATTGTTTTACACGTTTAGCAGGACTGATGCCTTCGCTTGCCTAACTCAGAAGGACCATCTCAGTCTTGCTCTCAAGAGCAGTGCACACCATTCTTTTCCTAAATATATTTCACCCAAAGACTGAAATTTTAAATACACTAATTGGTGCTATTGTTCATGTATTATGGTGAGGCATGTTTTGCTCTTCCCACTTCTGCTGAAAATGCATGTTCCCTGAAGGAGCAGCAACCCATACATGTGCTCCTGAGAGGCTGCGCTTCCAAGACAACCCCAGCTCACATCAGAAAAATACTCCTGCTTTGTCACAACTATTTGGCAACGATTCAAGGATCCCTTTGTCCTTTACGCAACAGCGTTTTCTCCTCCGTTTCTTGTTGCCGTGTTGGCTTGGCTGGAGTTTTCCATACACGCTGAGGAGAGCAGGTTGCCCGTTTTCCCCCAAAATCGCCCCCCGCCCCCGGGAAGCGCTTCTCCTCCGTCCGTGGCCGCTTCGCTTGCGGGGAAGCCGGGGGGGTGAACCCGGAAAGCAAGCTCTGGAACTGGGGAAATCAGGAATTCGCCCGGAGTTTCTGTACACCTC
>NW_010117385.1:0-1009 GCF_000699245.1 Pterocles gutturalis
GACATTGAGCCATTGACCACAACTCTGTGTGCGGCTGTTTAGCCAGTTCCTTAGCCAGCGAGTGGTCCTTCCACTGCTAGCAGGGGTTCAAAACTACAACACCCGGGTAGTGAGTGTATCCCTTCAACTGAGAATAGCAAGGACTTGTAGTAATGGGAATGTCTGATATTTTTCTCCTCAAAAAAAATTGCAGTCTATGGACTTATTACTGTATTAAGCACTTGAAGGAATGTCCTAGGACTGAAATATTTGTTTCTGACACTTATATAATTTAAAGATACCACTTAATGTCCTGAACTTAGAATCACAGAATTCTTTAGGTTGGAAAAGACCTTTAAGATCCAGTCCCACTGTAAACCTAACACTACCAAGTCCATCACTAAACCATGTCCTGTCTGCACTTCTTTAATTTCTGAGTGGCAAGTGCTCTTTAAACTTTTAAGCTAGAACAGAGCAAATCTATATCCTTATTGCCTGCTGACTTCACATCCTTTCCAAATAGAAATGATCAAGATGCTTATGGCAGGTGTATCTGATTTGCATGGAATATTTTTTTGTAATGGGGCAATGAAGAAAACTTCAATTTATTGTAAAGAAAAGTGTTTTCTTCTGTTTTGAGGTGTGTAGTCCTGAATGTAGAACAGCTTCTTATTTGAACCTGAAAGTTAAATTCTTAACAGTCAGCATATCTTTCTACTGCATGGAAAAAAACACAAAGAAACCAAAACAAACCACAATTATAAAACAGGAACTCCAGAGGAATCCTCATTTCCCCAACCAAGAAGCAGGTATTTATTTTTTTCCAGAAATGGATTTCAAAGAAATCATAATAGTTTTATTAATATCCTTGACTAGAAAAATATGCCTTTTAAGTTGTGCAGACACTGATAACAGGGTTGTTTTAGGGTAGGATTGTCAGAAATGAGGAGTGCAGCTCCTACTGAAAACCTTGGACTTCTGATCCTAGGTGATTTGGAATTTGGACACGCACAAGTCCATGGGGCCAGAT
>NW_010117386.1:0-2713 GCF_000699245.1 Pterocles gutturalis
AGGTCCCCTGAAGATTTCTTTTGATATTTAAAGGCTTGGCAGAGGTATGCTTCAGAAGATTTAATTAAAATATACATACTTGATTTTTCAAGTTACAATCAAATGCAGAGCACACAAACCAATCCAAAGATACTATTAAAGGAAGACCTGAAAGTCTACATGGAGCCTAAACAGCAAACCCAAGAACAGGCTAGGTGAAGAACTGAGTAAGAGATACTAGGAGTGTTAAAATAAGTTCCAGTCACTGTCTTTACAGGAATAGAACCAGAAAAAGTTCATAAAAACAGTTTGAAATACAATAATGTATCTGAATTAGTAGAAATTTAAAAAAAAAAAATATAGAGGCCCTAGTTCTGAAAAAAACTGGAAGCAGAAACTTAAGCAGCACACTGAAAAAGAACAACAGGAGGAAGATAAACTGAACTTTCTCATTGATTCCTTCTACGAAACACCTGCAATTCAGTGATATTAGGAAGTGGGGCATTTAATAAAATAAAATATTCCTACCTTTCACACAGCAACAGTATATCTTGAACCTTGCTGCTCAAGATACAGAGATCAATAGATCCACAGGAGTCAGAGGGCATTCCACACAGTGGATATCACATTTACACAGAGGTTAGAAAACAAAGATGAAATAAGAAAAATAGGCAGAAACATTCTCTGCAGCCCAACTACACTGAATTCATCCAGTACAAGGCTTTTTGCACTGCAGTAGATTAAAAAGCACTGATGTGACCACTGTCATATAGAAATTGGCAGTGTCTTCCCATTATTCCATACTCTTGAAATTTCTGTTTACTTCAAATACATTAATACTTTGTTCATCATCTCAAAGATAAATATTTTTTCTCCAGTGTTTTAGTTCCCTTTTAAATCTCCAACTATACACTGCTATCAATGAATGTGGCAAGCAGCATGCATTTATCATATGTGATCAAATAAGTAAGGCTTTACTTCAGCGAAGTGTACACCTCTGCACACCAAGTTCAAAGACTGCATCCAACAATCAAGGCCTGCTTTGGTACTGAAAAGCCCATATAAGTCATCTCCTAAGAGAAGAAGTTCAAACAGAATTGGAAGACACTGTGCATCACTGTCTCAGGAAGATGCAGTGTGTAGAACGTGAGTCTCTGTGAGAAACTTAAATCTCTGTGTAAGCTCAAAATTATCTTGTTTGTATTTTACAATTATATGTATATACCAATCTCTGTTAAGCAAAGTTAACAGTTCTACTGTCACCAATTATCAGTCACTAATTTTAGGCCTAATGACTGGAAGAGATCTAAAGTGTTTCACTCAGGTCTAACATATTGTACTAACTAAAAGAACTGATTTTGTATTAAAAACAAATTACTCAAATACACCAACGAAATCTACAATTATTTCTCTTATAAAGACATTTTGTTTCACAATAACAGCTAATGACACAGTCATAACACTTCATATCTGAAATTCACATGAAGTTTTTCCATCAAAATGAATGAGGAATGTCAATGCAGAGAATTAAGAAGAGCAAAGACGAGGTTTTTAGATATTACTTTTATTATAAAATATACAGTTATTTCACTCTACAGAAACAAATAACATTCAAATTTTTTATTATTTATAAAGTTATGCAAAATACTGATTAAAAGTAAATCACTATTTTTCAAATGCATACGTGAAAAATTGTCGAATTTGTTGACATTTACCGGCATTGTAAGAAGGCAGCTATATATATGTACTACAGAGTATTCTACTGAAATGGAGGTCTGCTTCTCTGTGGCTCTAGGACTGTGGCCTAGCTTTATCTGCATCTGAAAGATACATATTTCTGACATAACATTCAATTGCTTGGTGGTCTTTATGCAATAAACTAAGCAATGCATTCTCAAATAACTACTACATCAAAAGCAGCATTTTAGAGAGTGTTCAGAGATGTTTACTGTTGTTTATCATTACATGTATGACCAACTTTTAAATTTATGCTGCACATTTCAGCATTTCATACAATTTACAACCATTTTAAAAACCTCTCTGTATATCCAAAGCACACTGACTACTATTTATCATTACCGTACTCTGAGCTTTAAGGCCTGTAAGCAACAAAGCAAGGAAGTATGGCACTGGAGAAAATGGGAGAGGAGGGGGGGAGATTTCCATTAAAAGCACATATTCCTCCATGTCCGGTTCTCAAAACATTCATGTACCATTTTCATTTCATTCATGTAGAAAATTCATTTCTATAGAGTTAATTCCTGACAAAATTAGCCACATACCTAAGTATCTGCAAGAAAAGGGCCTTGACTATAACCTTTCACTGTAGTAACAATGCAGAAGAGAATGCTCGCAAAATCCTGTGGAATACCATTAGTCATCTTAATACTAAAATAGAGCTGTTTTTTATTAAACATATATTTCAGGACACTTAGGCTATATCTGTGATAACACTGGATCATTTCTTTAGAAGCAAACCAAGTCATTGTTTAGGTCTGAGTTATCTTAAGTGTCCAATATAATACTTTTTAATGATAGATTCTCTTGCAACAGAATTCAATGTAAGATTTAATTAAAAGAATCTTATACCCAAATACTCTAAAGAACAAAACTTACATACCAAACAGAGGATGTTCTCTTTTGTTCAGTAAATACCAAACGCTTCTTTTCTTCAGGAAGAAGACCAAGATGGCAAACCTGGACAATCCAGACGAGCCCAAAGCAGTCTGATGGC
>NW_010117387.1:0-757 GCF_000699245.1 Pterocles gutturalis
CATATAATAACACTGCTACCTAATCTATAGTAAAATATTAATACATGAATATGTTAATAAATAACATCAGATATATGTGTATATATTATAGAAATAGATGATATATAGCGATATAACATTGCTATATAATATAACATCTAATATATTAATTGAATACATGAATATATTAATAAGTACTAACTACGGATAGAATCTACGTGTATATATTATAGGAATATATGATCTATAGGCATATAATAGCATCCCTATATATAATAACATCTAGTAATGTATCAATATATTCATATATTCATAAATAATGACATTACATAATGATGTCTTATAGAAATATAGAATCTATTGCTTGACATAAGCAATATATCGCTATATCATGCTTGATCTATAGGGATATATTGCTAATAATGATGCTATTGCTATGTATTCTATGGCAGAGATTATTTCCAATCATTTATTTCTAATTATTTCTATTTCAGAGCAGTAATCATATTGCTATGTATAGAGTGCTATATAATCCCATAGATGTATTGCCATATAGTCCTACATATATTGCTATATCATCTATTTATTGCTGTAAAATGCCCTTTTCTGCGACTGAATGTAGGAAGTGGGATGTATGTATTGGATATAGATTGGATGTCATTATATGCATCCATTGGATGTGTTATTATTACATTATAGCCATCCATTGGACCTATTCTATTGGATATTTTATATATGTATATGTTATATCCATCCATTGGACCTATTATATTGGATA
>NW_010117388.1:0-10856 GCF_000699245.1 Pterocles gutturalis
GTTTGGGGGTGTGCCGCCCCCCCGGAGTTTGGATGGGAGAGAGCGGGGGGGTTCCCCCTCTGGCTGACCTCAGTCCGGGCCGGTAGGGATGTTCTTTTTCAGGATTCGCTGGTGGGCAGGCTGCAGTCCCGCCAGCCTGGGTCGGTCCTTGCTGTCTGATGGAGGTTTAGGGCTGGAGGAGCAGCATCTCGGTGATGGTGTGCGGGGTTTATAAACTGTACGGCTGGGCACTTGAAGTTTGATCATAACTTTTGTATTTAGATCTTGTAGTGAGAGCGCTTTCAGATGCGTTGTACTTGGGGTGGTTTTCTTGTGAAGTCTGTTTGGTAATGGTAATTTCTTTTTTTCTTTCAGTAATTAGGAAGCTTAGCCTGGCTACTGCTTGTATTTCTATAATAAGAGTAAATTTGAACACAATTAATAGACCTTAGGCACACATTTCACTGAATAGCCAGTGGCTACCAAAGCTTCTTGGGCAGGAGTGCACTGGGGATGGCTGCGTGCCTGGCTGGGCATACGCAAATTGAGAGCACAGGCTCGCCCGGGGATTTTACTAGTGGGTAAAAAGTGTGTGGAGTTACTAAAGAGTTGTCTTAATTCAACAGGGTGTATCCAAGTGTTGGATGGGTTCTACCAGTCAAATGCTTGTTTTGGTATTTAATGCTTTTGCGAGGAGCAGCAGTTGTTCTGTCTCTAAAGTGTGCAAACTGAGAGCAAATTGTAGGGCTGGCATTGGGGAAATAGGGGCGTTCCTTATCTTTTTCATAAGTTGGGGGGAATCTCTCAAATTCCACTGTGTAGCATAATGTACGGATATGCTTCTTTATCACCTGCTTTCACTGAAGTATTTGTATAGGATGTTAAAATGATGTGGATGTTTGACCCTCCCTGGAAGGCAGTTCGTGTTTCTGTATTTGTTGTGGCTGAGGCACAGCTTTAGTTGGCGTACGCTAAAATACCACGCCATGCAGTTTTGCCATGAATTCAAGCCTAGCGGAGTGAGGAGAAGAAAGGAAGCGCTTTAACTTTTCTGAAATCCCGCAGGCAGCCAGCAAAATCAAGATAAAAATTCCTCCTGCTTGTCCCACCCTTTCTGCGAAGCAGACCTCGGCCACGAATCGCCGTGTGTTTAAACCCCGTGAGAAGCAAAGGGGTTGTGGGTTGGGAAAGGGACGGATGGGATGCGCTCCCCGGAGGGCAGCGGGGTCGAGGGTGGGGGGCTCGGGTGGGCGATGCTGGCAGTTTCCACGAGAGGGCTTTCGTGCTGTGCCGTGTCAGCCCGGCTCTTCGACACAGCCTTTGTGGGTACGGAGGAGCGGGGTGAACTTGGGGGTGGCTCTCGCTCGTAGGGTGAGTATTTCAGATTTCCTTTGTAAATGATGGGGAAATCCCTTCTTCCCCCTGGGGTGTAAGGATAAGACATCCTGGGAAAGAACACCACTCTTCCGTTTCCAGGCTGGCTTAGAACTTGGAACAGATCCCAGCAACTTAATTTCCCCGCGGTGGAGATGGAGAAGAGGCTGAGTGTGTTTCTCACAAAAGAGGAGCGGGGTCTGAGTGTTTGCATCCTGGCCTCAGCTGATGGCAGCGAATGACTTTATCCTGGCGTGATCTCATTTTTTGGCTCCTTTATCGTGCATTATACGTCTCAGGGTGGGGCTGGGCGAAAGGGAACGGGAATTGTTGTGTGCATATGAAAATGCTGAGCTATCCATAAGTCCTGTGCCAAGTTGCCTGTGTGTTGTTGAATTCCAATAATTTCATACACACAGCATCACAGGTCGGTTTTAAAAGGCAGAAACTGCGTCTGCAACCAGGAATAATATTGCAGTCCGTAAAACATGAGAAAACATCTACTGTGACTTCCATTTGTTTATCTCTCCTTGGAATAACCAAGCTGACAGCTCAGACAGGTTTAATGTCCTGTGCCAAACCTTTGGTCCTGTGTCCCGTGGCTAATCATGACTCACAGAATCGATAAATCCAGCTCCTGCGGAAAGAGCTTCCAGCCACCTCCCGGTGCGGAGCTGCTCCCTGGCAGCAGGCGGTGGTGGACAAACTGGGGTTTCTGCAGAGCTACGGCTATCCTGTGCGCTTGCTGCAGAGCTGGCGGGGGTCTCGGGAGTTTTCTCAGCGTTAGGGCTGAGCAAGTGAGCCAGAGGGGTGTGCTGCTGCTGGGGTAGCATTTTCCCTCCTAGCACCTTTTATCTTGCCTTAATCTGTCCCAGGTTGAATACTGTAGGCAGCTGAAGCAGAGCCATCTCACACTTTGATGTGTGTTTATTGGCTCTAGCCTCTCATTCTCTTGCCTAATTTTTTTTTTTTTCTGCTTAAATTAGGCTGCTCTCTTCCCACCCCACTTCTCCAAACAAAAAAAAAGAATTCAAGCAGGAGAGACAAAAAGTGAATTAAGTGACTCTGTATTTTTATGAATGGGTTTTCTTGCTTTGCCCCTGCCTTCCTTGCTGCCTTCTGGAAGATCCCTTTGTAATTAAAATATTATGACTGTCCTTATGGTAGCCCTTCACTTGTGGCAAGGATCCTAATTTGACGTCAATGCAAAAATACTGGTTTCTGGCATAAGGGCAGATGACATGTCATAGCTAGTGCATGCTCTCTTTTTTTTTTTTTTTTTTAACCACAGTGCTGAGACCATATGGGCAGATAATGAGTTTAAGCTGATAAACAGCTTACAGATTTGGCCAAATAAAGGACTTTCTCCCTAGAAAACACATTTTCCTTTAAAATAAATAATGCAGTTCCTGTGTTTTTATTTAATTATCTCGAGTCCTGTCCTCACCAGGCTGCAGGAAAACAGACACAAGTGCCCTGGGAACAGAAGCTACTGGATTTATGGGGCCGTGGCTCGTAGCTGAGGGAGGGCTGGGAAAGAGGAGTTCCGATAGTGCAAAACTGAGGCTGGAGGTACCTAAATAAGCAGATGGCAGTCCAAGTTGCATTCGGAGAGTTCTGTCAGATAGCTCTTGACATCCTGAGGATGTCATTGCATGGGGTTGGTGGTAGGTCCAGGGTCTGTTTGGGAGGTATAATTAACACAGATGATTATCTGTTCTCCTTGCTGATCCTGTCAGGCTGCCAAAGCAGTCCTTGTTTGGGGGTATTGTTGCAAGGTGATCCCTGCTTTTACTTTTTCAAGAGTTTTTGACTCATGTTAGTATGATTTGTTTGTTTGTTTGTTTAACTTAAACTGGCTTATCAATAAAATGTAAAGGAAAGGTTTGGACCCATTTTTTGTTTTTTGAGGAAAAAACCACAAGTGGTACAGAGTGAGGGTTGGGAAGTGAGTTGCTTTGCCAAGTGGTGGTCTTCACTTTAAAACAGTGACTCAGAGCCAAGTAGTGTGTTTGCATGAGAGGGCGAAGCCTGTGGATATCTCCCCCAGTGAGCACAGGAATGAGCTGTTTGGGATCTGGAATTGCTCCTTCCCTTTTAAGCTGTTTCTTAGGAGTTATCTTCTTTTGTGTTTTTTTCCGTTGGAAATGATTGTTAATCTTAATTGAAAGTAGCAAGTGAAGGAAGAAAAAGGTTGTCCAGGAAAATAAGTCCAGACAACTCCGTTCTTTCTGATGACAGTTATTCCTTCTAATACGTCCTTAAATATTTTGTGTATTTGTGTGTTCTCAGCACTGGAAACACTACTGGACTTTAATTGTGTTTCACGTGAGGATATGTTCCAGATGTCTAGAGCTTTGCTTTCTGATGGTCGCTGCTATCTCATTTGTAACTGATGTGACAGCCGGACTGCGTTTGGTCCCACCATTGCTCATGACTGCACAGTTCAGCATTCCTTTTGTGTCCGTTCCTTCCCCTACACCAACATTTCTTATTTTTTCACTGCTCTTGCAGTCTTGAGTTTCCGAAATGTTGAATGAGTTATCCTATCCCTTAGTTCCAGAGGATTTGTGTGAATTCAGCGCCTGCCAAATAGGTGATGGGACTTCTTGTGCTCTTGGAGCATTTAGCAGCTGCTTTGCTGTTCATCATTTCTGGGCTGGTAAAGATCTGTCATGGGCTAATTCACTATAAATTGCCTGAGACTGAAAGAAGTGGCTGTAGGAAGGAGCTGCATTGATCTTTTGTTGTTAACCACACCAGCTGCTAAACCAGTTTGTCAGCATGTTTTTATTTATTTTTTACATAGATAAGATTTAAAGAAACAAACCATAAAGATATTTTACTCCTACAAATTGACCCCAAATGGGATTTGCTTCTGCACTTCTGCCACCTTCTGTCCTCTAGCAATGGGCTTGAAGGATTTCCATTTTCCCAAAAGTTGGTAAGAGGCAGTAGGTAAAAATTCGGTTAAAATTGGTCAGGTCACCAAATTCAGTTAAAAGAAAACCCAAACCAGCATCTTGTCATTGTCCTTGGAGATGGTGGAAGTGGGGTTTTGGCTGTCACAGGTTTTTAGTACGTGTCTTGGTTACGCACGGGATCCCTCCAACGAGGATTCCAACAACTGGGAAGTCTCTGGGAGTTCTTGTCCTTTGGGGCTTGTTTTTGGCCATCAGGATGTTCCCTTTGCTATATATTTACTCAAAAGTCTTGGTCTAAAACTGAAGTTTCCAGCTACTTGAGAAATAAATGGAAAGTTTACTGCAGAAGAGTCAATTCTTAAACCCAAATGATGTTCAGATTTTTTATATATATATTTTTTTTTAGACCAGTGTATATCACATCAGGGAGAAACAGAAGATGCTTTTGATGAAGTAAGTGCTGAAACTGAATCTCATCCATGTGCTCGGTATTACTTGGTTCTGTGACCGTTCAAAGGGGTTGCATGGTTTTGTGAATTAGGGCTTAGGTGTGAGTTTGCTCGACTGAGATGTTGATTAGTGTCAGGACAAAATCTGATGGTGGTTGTTGATCCTGGGGAAGTGGGACTGACCCAAGCTGCTAACGTGAAAAGCTGTGCCACATAGCAGAGATAATAATAGCTCTTATATTCTCTCAGGCTTCTCACTTGAGTCATAAACAGCTTTAAATACATTTTATGCCATCCCAGATGTCTGGAAAGCCAACAGGACAGAGGAGCGGGGATGGGGTAGGGGACCATATGGTGGCTTGGTGCCTGGGGGTCAGTGGCACAGCCTGGTGGGGGCTCGGGAGCTCGGGGGCCCTGGCTGCAGCTTGGGCTCTGTATACCGTGCGTGATTACAGTCCTGACTGCTTCAGCAGCTCTGCGCTTCTCAGAAGGCTCCGCGCTGAAATTGCAATGCTAGCAGCTTTCCTTCGTGGCCCCGTGCCCAGTTTGAAGAAGGGTGATTTTGGTCATGTTTCTAGACGTAGGTATTTATGGCCCTGTTTCGTCTCTTAAAATTAATCTGTTGGGGTATTTTTAACATTATTATGGAAACAGTTACTATATTTACTCCTTAGGAAAAGCTCGGTGTGTGACGGTCTGTGAGGAGGGAGTTGTAGAGCAATAAGGATTGCACAAAACGATGGTGTCTACGCTTCTTTGGGAGAAACGGTCTAAATTAAATGGCTGGCAGTTTGCCTCTTCTTGAGACACAACCTCACAGGGCACCGAACTGGAACACGCTATGCTGGAAAAGCAACGGCAGGGCTTGTTCTTGGCTCACTTGGTGGCACATCTCATTTTTGTGGGGAGCAAAGAGAACTGGATCTCCTTGTACAGAGAGAGCTGGTGCCTGTGCTGGGCTGGCTTCTCAGACCTGCTGAGAACCTGTTCCTCTTGGAAGTCTGTGGGTACCTTTCAGATGAGCTTCTCAAAGCCTGCTGCCGGGGTAAATGAGATCGCAATATGGAAATGCAGTGGGTTTTGGACTAGGAGTCGCTGTCATCAATGTACTTATTTCTGTAATCCTCTGCAAACAGCATGCTCTTCCGTGTCAGTCTTGGCTGATAATAATTGGTGGGACTTAATAATGATGTGGTGGATCCACGATGGGCATGTATGAGAAATAATTGAGAATAAAAGATTGGATGTCTCAAAGTGTTCTTAAGAGAGGTGGACTTTGGATCTGATGTGTTTTTGAACTGTTGACCACCCTTTGTTCCTGTTAATGTTGAAGGGGATTCTTGGAGCTGCTTAGGATGAGGCACTAGTTTTGTGTTGACCAGCAAAGCTTTTGCTTCCCCTGGGAACGTGGCTGAAGCACAGGCACACAACAGGGGGCTTCTAGAGTTGCACCAGGCTGTTCTTCAGACTAAGATAAAAGCTGAGAGCTAGTTCTGGAAATGCTCGAGGCACAAGGCTGAAAGCACCAATAGATCTCTTTGACCCACCTTTTGCTTTGGCAGCCTGAGAATTGACGATGTAATACCTTGCTGATGCTATGAACAGCTCTGGGTTTGCCAGCCCTGATGCCATGAACGGCTCTGGGTTTGCCAGCTGATAAGGATTTCAGCTTACAGTGATGCTTTGCCAATTAAAAACTGGTTCTCTTCTTTTCAATGCTAAGGGAAACATCAATCAGGAGCAACAGCCCGATGAGATTAGGGACTGGCTGGATTAAGAGGTGGGTTTTTTTTTTTGTTTGTGTTTTTTTGTGTTGTGTTTTTTTTTTACTCCTCACTGTGCTGAAAGGCGCAGAAGGTTTCATGCTTTGCGTTTTGTGTGTTCCTATTTTGATACTGCAGTGGGGAGGGCTTGGCAGGAGAAGAATCAGACTTTAGTAGTTTAAAAACATTAATTTTCCTTGTTAATGCCGCTGCAGATAGTTCCAAGTTTCAGTTTGTAGTGGATTTCTGGTGGTGTTTCTCTGTAGTGTGGTGCTCTTTGGGAACAGCTTTGAAGCTCCGCACTAGCCTTGGGGAGCAGCGGGCGCTGGGGGGGGGGTGTTGGACCCTCACTCCCGAGTCCCATCGCTGATTTTTTCCTGCTCAGAACAGAGAGGTGCAAATGCCAGCATCACTACCAACAGCCCGCTGCAGAGCCTCTGGCTCTGGGCGAGTTGCGTTGATCTTCTGAGCATCTGTTTTTCCAGCTGTGAACATGAAGATGGGATTCCCCCCCCCCAGCACGTGGGTATGATGAACGTCCTTGTCAGCTCATCTCGGCAAAGCGTGTTGGAACTGTGAAGTGGTGTGGGTTGTTGTTGGAAAGTGTGAAGGTTTAAAATGGTGTAAGCCACAAGCTTGCATCGCTGTGAAGGAAGAGAAGGATCAACTGGGGGACCTTCTGGGGCAACAGGGGCAAAGAGCTGGGGGTAAAGAAGAGGAGTTTGCCTACGATGGAGGACCTGATGAGAAATATGCCTCATTCTAACCTTTTACACAAGGCCCGAGTGGATTTACTTGGAGCCTTGTCTGTCCAGGGCTGGGGTTTGCCGTCATACCGCAGCGTGATGCAGTTTTATTTCCTTTTGTTGTTTTTCCAGTTTCCCCCCTCCGCACACTTGCATTTTATGATCAAAGCTCCGTTCTTTAAAGATATGCCAATGCCTTGTAATAACGCGCAGAAGATCCCCTGTGGGGAACAGTTCTGATTAGACGCTGAGGAATTCTTTAATTCTCTACATACTTCTTACTATGAAGAACATCCTGTTGATAAGAGGTGGGGCGCTTTTCCCTTGCTGCTGCTGCCTCTCCGCTGGCTCCCCTCCTCCCCAGACACTGTGCTCATCCTTTATGCTCTCCCGTTGTCTTGTCTTACATAAACTCAGTTCCTCGGTTCTTGCATTCGGTTCATTCTTTTATCTTCCACAGCACTCTATGAATGCTTAAAAATAATAAATATTAATAATAGGGCTCTTTGAACCGGCAGGTTCTTTGCTGCTTACACTCACCTTTTCCTGCTGCTTATCCCCTATTAAGAGTTGCTATAATCTGCAGATTGTCGCTGTAATAACTTCTGCAGCGGTGGCTGGGCTTGTGACAAGCATAGGATTATAGCTCCAGGTGGGGAAGCGGCAGCAGGAGCAGAGATCCTTGAACACACAAAGATGATGTTTCCATCGAAATATTCTTAGCAAGAAAGGAAGAGAAGCCAAAAAAAAAATTCAGCATAGAAATAGAGCTATTTATCTAAATAGCCCTTCTTACGCAGGTTTCCACGGAGTGTCAGTGACCTGTATAGGATAATCCTGTATGGCACAACATCCTGGGTGTAGAAGAGAAAAAGCATTATTTCTGGAGAACATCATTTAAGAAGGCTGTGCTTTTGGAGGTGCTCTCCATCCAGTTCATAGGGAGGGTCTTCGGTCAGCACAACAAACTGCGAGGTGCATCGGTGATATTGCTGGACGCTTTCTTCCCATTCCCTCAGCAGACAAGGCGACCTCTCCTCTGAGGTACAGAAGAAGATGCTGTCTGTCCCTGTGGGTAAAGCTGTCCACATAACATACAGGCAGGCTCCAGAGCGTTTACCACGTGCCTCCATATGCTCTTTTGGACATCAGGACATCAGCAGCGTTTTTCCTGTCTCAGGTCATACAGGCGAGTGAACAGGGATGGAGCGGGTGAGGTCTTCCCACCAAACCTCCTTTCCTCTGTTTAACAAGACAAGCTACAGGCTTAGGAGAAGAAGAGAGAATCCCAAGGTGTCAGGGCAAACGTCAGGAAACCTTATTGGTTTCTTCTGCGCACCGTTGGCTTGGTGCTACGTGGCAGAGGCGAGCTGTTCCTGAGCAGAACCTCCGTTGGGTCGGTTGCTTCGAGGCTTGAGTCTTCATCAGGAACCACACGGGTTACTATTTGAGGCTAGGACTGGCTGGGAGTTTTTTCAAGGAACCAATTTGCCTGGAGAAAATGCTGATTTATTAAAACCAGTCCTGCTTTGTGGGAAAGGGTTGGTCTCCGCTCGGTTCTCCTTGGGTGGATTTCTTGCGTTTGGGGATGGAATTTCTTAGTCAAAACAGAGAGGCTGGTTAGGAGCCAACTGCTTGGGGTTTTTTCACCTCTCCTGTCACAAATCCAAAACAGGGTCCTGGAATTAGGTTTCTTCCATGCCAGAAACGCATGTCCTACCGGCAGGGCTGAGTTCTAGAGAGCACATGGGGTTTTGCATGAAGGATTCCAAGGTGGATTCCAAACCTTCGTCCCTCTGTGAAATGAAAAAAAATTTCAAGTCTCAAAAAAAAGGGGTCGAGTGAGAAATTAAGTTCCCACCCAAGTGTCCTTGTGTCTCCCCCAGTGGCCTTGCTGTCTTTCCTCACGGGTTCTGCAGGCTTGTGTCTCCCCGGGATGGAGCAAAGAATCTCTGGAGACCTTGGCAAAATAATCAGCACATCAGTCACAGGGGGAGAGGGACTGACCCCGAAGCACTGCCGGTGTCTTTTGGCAGGGTCAAGGCTATACAGCTCCTCAACGCCTGCTTTCTCTGAGAAATATTATTAAGTGGCCAAGGAAAATAAAGCTGAACACTGCTGATGTGTTTGTGCCTGGGCCATTATTGTAGGACAGGATAGGAAAAATAATGCCTAGGGCAAGAGAAGAGCTTCTTGGAAGACGATGAAACACCCTCCTGCTGGCTGGATTGCAGAGAGCTTAGGGAAGGCAAGGGCAAGACATGGTTTCGGTAACACGCCCTTTTCTTCCCACTTCTTCTCTCCCTTCGTCTTACGGAGGGGAAAGTAGTCCGCTCTTCATCCTTTCTCAGTTCTGCTTGGAGAGTAAGGGGATGAGAAGGAGCAGTCCAGGAGGGGATGTCGGGTAAGGCCTGTGTGCATCCTGCAGAGCATCTCTGAAGCCCCCGGAGCTGGCTCCTCCAGGGCAGCCCAGCCACCTCCATCCCCACGGGCTGCTTGGCTGCCTGGGGAGGAGAGCGGGGGCTTTCAGGGGCTTCCTCTGTTCTGTAAAAGGTGGGATTGCAGAGCTGAGGTGCACACTCCAGTTCTGATCAGATGAGAATGCCGCCCTGCCTTTACTTTGTGTGTTGTTCCCCCGCCTTTAAAAAAGGGGGGCAGAAAGGCTGGAGGTTGACGCTTCATCGTTGCATAGGCAAAACGCTCCTTGAGGTTTAAATAATGGGAGTTTCCTCTTTCCAAGAAGCCACGTGCATCCTTGGATGGTCTCTGCTGACCTGTTTTGAGAAGACTTTTGTTCATCTTGCGGTAGATGAGGAGTCTGAGCTTGCCTTTTGGTCTCAGCCCTCCTTCAAGCTGGAGCAGGAGGCGAACGGCGTGTTCACGGCACACAGAAGCGTGGGGCAGCAGAAGCCAGAGGAAACCAGAGCCAGGGTCTCCCTACACAGAGGGATCCACACCGACAGTCAGCTCTGGAAAATCACGCGGTGTCCAACGCTCCTGGATTTGAGATGGGCTCCGACATGTCTGCCCCCCAGGTGGAGATGCAAGCCCCCGATACGGAGTGTTGGAAAAAAACAAATGAAAATACCCTCAGCCTTGGTTTTGTGTTGGTTTTGGTGATGAAAAGGCAATATTTATTTTCAAATATTAGACGACAATTTCTTAATACGCTTTTGCAACAAAATTGATTTAAGAAAAGATAGTATTTCTCTTAAATTAATAACTTCTAAGGCTTCTCTCTTTGATTGAAATACCAGCAGATTTCTGCAGCTTGCTTCTGCTGGTGACAGTCACTAAAGGAACCTCTAAGAGGCTGATTGCTGGGGTTCCTTAGATCCCCAGGAGGACGAAGGTAAGCTGCTTCAGAGGCTTAGACTGTGCTGTTAATGTTACCTGGCATTTGGGAATTATGCAAGACCTTTTTAAGGACTCTTTGTCCACAAAAGTCAGTTTGCATCTTCTAGCCAGTGAATGACCAGACTTCTTTGCATCCATTTCACATCCATATTCTGCACTTTTGTTAAGTGTATTGAAATTATTGAGAAAAGCAAGCTATTGATCTAAGACTTCATTCCTCTTCTTCTACTTCTTCTGAATCAGGGATGGAAAACTGAAAAAAAA